>NW_008794175.1:128680-175487 GCF_000699145.1 Aptenodytes forsteri | reverse complement strand
CCCGGAGCTGCTCGCCTCTGCCAGGGGGAGGCCGGCGCGGCCGGGCGCGGGGATCGCGGCGTGATTCACTTAGGATTTGCGTGGAAATTTCCTCTCTCCCCTTCTTCCTCCTCCCCGGAGCCAGGCTCCATTTGTTCTTGTGATCTGCACTTTCCTTTCCTGAGAGAGAGAGAGGCAAACAGATGGTAAATGGCAGCCTCTTATTTTTGGTGTTATTTTGGATGGTCCGTGTAACCTCCTGAGATTTGTCTGTCAGTAAAATAACCAGTACCTAACTTTCCGTCTCCTACTTGCAAAATACTAGAAGCTCTTTCCATTTTGTGCGTTAGCAGAAGCAAATGACAAGGCTGTGTACGGGCTCTCACCTTTTTTCCTTACGGCACCGGTCAGCCAGCTCTCCCTGCCAGTCTGAAAGTGAGCTGCTGGTGCCTTCGTCTGTACAGTAAAAGGGGAGGGGAAAATACGTTAGATAATTATCTTAAAATGTTTCGTTACCGTACCTGAAAGGATTTAATTGTCCTTGACTTATATATTTGTGTCAGTATGGTAATATCAAGTACGTAGTTCATAGGAGAAGCAATTCTCTCTAGACCATATGATAATGTAAGCAAAACCCATCAGCTAGTTAAAGGTGTGGAAGCTCTAGGCCTGCAGATGTTAGCTTACTCCTGCCCAAAAGTTTTACAAGTTAATGTTGGCCAATCACATGTTTACTGAGCCTGTACAGATTTCTGACTTGCTGTGTTTTAACCTTCTGTATTTTGTTTTAGTTTTAAAATGTCTCGACTTGAGCATCCCTGTACTTTGACTTCATATTCTTGTAAACATGATGACTGGCACTAACAGAAGAGAAACTCATAACGAAAGATGAATATGTAGAAGAATGAAATTCCTCCTAGCCCCTTTCTCTCCCTGCTTTAAAAAAAAAAAAAAAGAAAAATTAAAAAACAAAATACAGGCTTATGAAGAGCAGAGAATAGAGAATAAAACAGCTGTTTGGCTTGAGAGGGTGAATTAGTTTCAGATGGCCTACAAATACTTAAATATACTTCTAGTTTCTTAGTATCTCTCTAATAATGTAGTGATCTAGCGCATGGTCTAGGATTCAGATGTGTTGTACCTTAGGCTTTTGGGATTCTGTGAGAGTTTCCATTTCATAAACAAGACGAGCGCATGCAAGCATTTAGAAATGCTTGGCAGTTGAACTTGGCTGGGTTGCAAACAAAGTTCATTCTAGGGGAAAGGATTGTTTTGGGAAGGGGGAATAAAATGATAAAATGATCTCTGCTTTTAACTTGTGTGTTTCTTCAGGTACCTCTTTATTAGCTTTTAAAATGATGAGTCTTGGAGGATCCTAACAGCTTTTCCCTTTACAGAGAAAAGGTGGTGAGTGCCTGTCAGGAATAGTGCTCTATTAATTTCTTGGTACCTTTTCTTCAGAAAGTTTAAGAACAGCTATACAGTGCCCACTAAATAAAAGGCTTGGGTTAAAGAAGCTGGTGAGAGAATATATACAAGTATGTGGCTTTTCTGTTTAATTAAAAATATTCATTATAAACAGATACTTCATGGCTGTTGTTCAGCAAAGTTAGGATATTCTTTGTCAGTGAAATGTTTTGAAATTACTCTGACCAAGATCTTGAGTATGGGCCCTGAAGGCTTAACTCTGGCAACTATTTCTCAAAATTTTGCCTACCTCTTTGAAATAAATTAGATTATTTCAAATAGGCAGTATTTTGTACACACAGGTAACTGCTAAGTGGGTGATCATAGATTGCATCTTAGGCCTTGGACAACTAAATTTCTTGTTCTGGTAAGATGAGGCTGATCTATAGGCCTTACCACATGTTGGAAGGAAATTACTTGCTCAGCAAGACCACTGGGATCAAGGGTTCTTAAACTTTCACATGGTGAATGGTGTCTTAGGTTGTACAAACCACCTTTTGTCCCACTTGCAGTTGTGTAGTATTGCTGAGATGACTTGAGTAAGTGCATATGTGAAAGACTGTGTAACTTACCTTGCTTTAATGTCCTGAATGTTTCAGCTCTTTAAAGATGTTGATGCTTTCTTTGCTTTCTAGCGTGTATCTCTCTACCTGCTTTGTCCTGTTTTGTTGGATGGAAACAGCATGAGGAGTCGGAGCTCTATGAAAATAGAGCCCCCATCTTTCTGGGCCCTGCTCTTCTGGTTCTTGGAGAATAGTCTAGGAATTTATTCCTTTCAGGAGGTTGGTTAACATTTGTTAACATTTTAACAACTGTAGACACTTACCAGACCTGGAAAATGAAGTATAGCAGCAAATGGTTTGGCATGGCTTGAGATGCTGCTCAGACGTTCTGGTTCTTCCTGTAGGCAAATTGGGAGGACAGTATAAGTATCTAGCAGGAAATATGAATATAACCTCTGTAAGTAAAAGCATGTATGCATTTTTGCATTAAACTATTTGAATCAGTTAGGTGCATGTTTTCATCAAACTGGGGTTTGTTATGTTGTACCAGAAACTTCGATGATATGCTTAGTTTTGTCAGATGGCATTTTTCTTGTGCAAGCTTGAAAAGGGAATCCTCATCATTTTCTTACTTCAAAATTCTATCAAAGATTCTACTAATTTAGTGAACATTCAGGATACGTGTTCTTGACTTCTGGCTAGCTGTTATTAGACTGGCTACACCAGCTTAAAGGAAAGAATTAATGTTTAAACTAGTGATTTCTACGTAGTACTAAGATCAAGTAGGTTTTGTGGTGTTGTTTTTTTCTTTCCTTCCCCTTGGTTGTTCTGGGAACATGACAACTCCAAGGTATTTCTTGTAGGAGTCTATCATCTAAATGGAGCTTACAAGTGTTTTCTAAACACATATGTACAAAATAATGCATTCATAAACTATCTTATGCACATGCTTTAACAATTTGAGGAAGCCTGCATCCAAAACCATCAGGAGAGTACAGGCTGAGAGAATGTCACTCTTTCTTGTCCCTTTCTGTGTACCCTGAAAGTTATGTACTATGTTTTTATTCTGGAGCAGAATATGTTAGTGTTAATTTCATAATGATCAATCATTTGTGTATTTTTATTAGGTACTTCATCTGCTGCTGGCTTTCAAACTGGGGAAAGGTGGGTTGGGGTCAGCATAAGGGGGATTTTTTTTATCTTTTAGTTACAGAATTAAAAATAAAGGTGGATGTAGAGATCAAGCAAACATGCTACTGAACTTGGTGGAAAGGGAGCTTAGCTCTTGGCTGAGGCTTGTGCCCTGAGCAGTGCTGTCTGCTTTTGATCATGTTCTGTTTTCTTGCAAGTGAAGAAGGGAAAACTTCAGCTGTCTGTGAGTGGCTTTCTAACATGCCGTGATCCCAGCATCAGTTTCTTCTACCTTGCTGCTATCTCGAGAAGAATAGATGCCTAATATGAAGTGGGTTCCAATTTACTGCAGTATCTGATGTAAAGTAACTGTACTTCTACATGTCTTGGTTGTGAGATAGAGGGTCCCCTGTTGTAGTGCAGATACTTGGACTGTCCCCTTCTGGGCTTTGGGTGTTTTACTTGTCACAGCTTAGCAGTTCTTGATTGCTGGAAGGTAATGCTGCAAATCTTCTATTTGATTGCAAGTATTAATTATTAGCACTAGGAATTTGGGGTGGTTTATTTTTTTTTTCATAAGAGATGAAGCGGATAGAGAAAGAAATTGTAAAAATGACAGCGCACTTCCCTTCCTTGACTTTGAACTTCTATTAATGAATTCTTCAAATTCTGAACAGAATCACAGGAACTTTGTAGGAGTGACCAAAAAAATATGATGAGGGTAAGTGAGAGTGTACTATGGCTTTCAGGTAGTGCTTCATCCCTGGTTTTACTTTGGCACGTTTTTAGGTCTTGTTTGTGGTGGACTGCAACCTAATCTTATGTTTCAGACTACTGAGCTCTAATCTCTTCCTTGCTTAACAGAAGGGGCATTTACTTTTCCCAGCGTGGGTGGTCTTAAATGGTTTCTTCCATGTAAGATTTGATACAGAAAAGTAGTAACTAAAAGGGTAGCAATCTCACTCATTGTAGGACAAAATACACTGCATAGGAAGACTTGCTACCAGTTTCCCAGCTTAATGCAGTGGAAAAGTGGGCAATTTGTTTCAGGAACACTGAATTTAACAGATGAGATTTATTTGAAAGCAGGCTACGTGTTGTGTTTTGGCTTAAAGTTTCTATCACCAGTGTAGATTCAATGTGAATCCTGTTTGAATGGTGTATATTAGTTTTAAATTGCAAGATCCATGGGCTAAGACACCTAAAGTGTGAAATACTGTACTTGCAGGCGGAGTAATTTTATTACTTCTAAACCCATCTCCTATTACATGTTACAATAACTTACCATCTTAAAAAAAAAAAAAAATCAACAGAATGGGAGGAGGTAATTCAATTATATTTATACGTGCTTTGGAACTGCCTACCTGAAGGAGTTTAAGTGATAGAAGTTTTGATGAAGGTAATGTCCCAGATAGGTAAGCATGTGGTGGCTGTTCTTCAGAGTTTCTGTTTTGCAATACATCCTAGAAATTTAGAAAAATGGGGTGGGGAAAGAAGTATGTAGCAGTAATCACTAGATGTGTGGAGAAAGTGTTCACTACCTTTTTTTCTCTTTATCTACCTTCTCTCCAAATACAATGAATGAATATAGGTATATGTAGCTATAGCTGTGCCTGTCAGTTAAAGACCTAAAGCTTCTCTATGATCTGTAGAAGTTACCCTGGTCTGTTGGACATTGCAAAAATGGAAGCTATTCCCTCTCTTTGAATAGCTACTGCTTCATTACATGTGACTTCTTCCTTTCTTATTGAATGAAATCTAGAATTAGTGTTCAGTATCTCATTCATAAAAAGTGTCCTCTGAGAGCTCCTAAACTAGCATAAAATAAAAGGCCAAAACTTGCTAGATTAAAATTAGTGTTTATAGGTCAACCTGCCTGATAGTTAATCTGAATGCATTTCCTCCAATCACTGTGAACTGTAGGGGCCCCTAAACTGCTGGAGTTATGTTAAAAGCACTAGTCTGAATGAGAGAGGCCCAGTAGCATTAATCCAATTTGTCTAGTGACTTAATCTTACTGCCGTTTATCATGTAACTGCTGGTCCTCTGAATGAGCCTGGTTGCATGTGCTTCTGTTGGTTGTTTAGCAAGTTGAATCCCTTTTCCTAAGAAGGTAAGCTTTCCTTTTATGAAACTTCATCCTAGGTTAAGGGTCAAGGAAGTTATAACTGAGGAACCGTGTTTGAGAAATTATAGCTTCTTCCCATCTTTGAAAGCTTCTTTGCTAATCCTTTAATTTAGTAAAGCATATATTTAACATATTAATGTTGTGGTTTCACAGTTAGTGGCAAACTGGTTCTAGAACATCAGGTGGTAAGTCTGAAACTAGAGGATGATCACTGGTTTTCTTTTACATAACTGTTAGTGTATGTTGAAAATATGGAAGAACAGCTGGGGAGTTTGAGGAAATATCAGCTCTTACACTCATCAGGCTGTCTTCTGCACATGGGTAGTGTCATCTTCTGGCTGGATTACAGTTTCATTTTTGTCTTGCATAGTAGTTATAATTGTAAGCATGCTTCAAGGTAGGTCCATCCTCATGTTTTCACCAGTGTAGTGGCTTCCTGCTCTAATTGGAGCCCTTTAGAGCCATTAATTTCTTAATTCTTTTGCTCATGGTCTCATTCCGATTTAACCTCGAGGCTTGTGATTCCCTGGGGGTGGGGCAGCGTCATACCTTGTATGAGAACTATTGCTCTGGTTACTACTATATAAATACATAGCACAGTGAAACTTGGTAAGAACCAGCTGTGTTGTGTGACTGTATGACTCTGACAGTGTTAAGAAAACACCATACCTCAGGCAGAAACTGCTTAGAATTGGTTCTGTAGACAATAGTATCTTTTTCTGGGAAACCAGTTAACTGCTTTCAAGTTCAGTGACCAAAAAGAGAACACCACCATACAGCCACCTTTATAAGGAAGCCTGCAGTGGCGTGCCTTTTATTCTTAGAGCTTAGTTATATAGAGTATAATTAAAGTGAAGAATCAGAAAACAGGCACTTAGAAGTAAAATGCTTGTTCTGTCTCTGCTGATAATTAATACCAGTTACCGTGAGTCTTTTTAAATTCTTTGCACGTATATATATATATTAGACTATTGAGTAGAGGTGAAGCAAAATTTGTTTTCAAACAAATGTAATTTGGTAGGATGAGGTGAGAGAGGCAGGTTCCTTTTGGCACTTTGCAGTGCTGTAGTCATCCGTGCTTAATAAATGAGCCACTTACTGGTTGAGAGGAGCAACCAGCTGCTGTTTCTGCTGTATTCAGTGTGTGCCAACTGAAAGTGTGGTGAAGGTAACTTCCATAGAGGTGCAGTGCAGCATCTTTTGACAGTACCGTTTTTTTCTGAGACTTAAAATGGACTCAGGAAAGACCCTTGTACATGGAAGTACAAGAAAGGAGATGGACTCAGTGTCACTTTGGTGTTTTTTTTTTTAATAAATATAAAGCCAGATATAGAGAGCATCCCCTCAAACAGAGCTGACATCAGCATAAATGTTTGAGGCCTCCTTAATATTGTCTTCATTTTGTATTTTTTTTTCTTCTGTTTTTTAAAGAAACAAATCTAATAGCCAGTTCTTCATTCTCTTAAGGCAGTTATTTGAATTTCATGTGGGTTCTGGTTAGTTTGCACCTCACATGGACTTAGGCTTCTCTGAAGGAACTGCATTCCGCTGCTCTTGATCAGTAAAAACTCAGAATTGTCTCTGTTAATATTAAAAAGTCACAGCATTTAAAGGATATGCTGGGCAAGTGCATTTGCAGTCAACTTGAACTTCTGTGCTTTTTATAGCATTTTTTTGTCATAGTCTGGCAGATTATTTGTTTGGGATTTAATTCAGTGCTTTGTACATATCAAATGACTCCTTAACTTTACCTGCCTGAGTTAATGCAGCTCCATATAGTTGAGGTAACAGTAGAAGGAATTTATCTAAAGCCAGTACTGCACATCCTACCTAAGTTTGTAGAAGCTGATGCTCTGCTTTTGAGTATTTTGCTAGATTGTTTCTTTTTAGAATACTAAATTAGTTTTCTCTTTCTGCCCAGCCTTTTTAGAAAATGACCTGGAAAACTATTTCCCCAGGATACTTCGTAATGCTCTCCATCCAGTTTATTTAGAAAATGACCCGGAAAACTATTTCCCCAGGATACTTCGTAATGCTCTTTCCTTTTTTTCTTTTAAGACAATTGCTTTGTATGTGACTATCTCTAGAATTTGTTTACTACAGCATATAGGTTATCTTCAAGCAGTTATACGTTCTGTTCCCCATTGAGATAAAGGTACTTCCCTGAATGCAGGTCCTGATCTTTCTCAACTGTGTTGTTTAGTAACAAATATGTATTTCCCTGAAAAGTAGAAGCAAAAGATTGTAGCTTGTGTACCAGATATGTGGGAATTGGGATTTATGATGTGAGTGAATATTGCACAAAACAAGTACCTTTCTGGATTTCTAGCAATTATGTGGAGTAAGTGATATAAAGATTCTTCCATCCTCTGAAGTTTTCCTGTGCTTCTAGGTTAGATGTTTGAAGTCTGGTTTGCTTTTTGAAACAAAACTCTATTTTTTGCAAATACAAAACGGATGTCTGCAGTAATGTTGCAACTTATTTTGACCAGTTTTAGACTTGAGTACATGTGAACAGTTATACCTTGTTGGTTATTTGTGAATCCTTAAAACTTTCTAGTTTTTATCCCATTGGGGGACGCAACCTTCACTTGAAGGCAGCGATGCAAGATTCATATCTGGAGTCTTTAAACTCCTGTGTTTAGGTATAATGAATATCAACTTCTGAATAATTTAAGGTCATCCATAATTTCTGCCCCAAAGGAATGGAGTTCCTTGTAATGTAACTTTTACCCTTGGGACAGTCTTGTGATTGTAATTTCCACCTTTTATCTTCATTTGTGTAGATTTTAGAATTTCTTATCCTTATTTCTATCTGATAAAAGTGAACTAAAATACTTAGGCTTGTAGGTCTGAGCTCTGCTTTGTACTGATTTTTATGATGGCAATCTTGTTGGCTAAAGAATGCTGAATTAAGTATAATCTTCCACCTTCTGAAAGGTATCTGAAGTGAATTTCACCCTGCAATTCCTAATATTTCTCCTTCTTGTCCCAGCAGTGTCTTCAGGGTGTGTAAGATTCTGAAGTACAACCCAGAAAAAAGTGAGCGTGGGGGAGAGACTTAGGGTTTTTTGTTGTTCTGTTTTCCAGTTTTACATTTGTGGGGTGGTGGTTTTTTTGGTTGGGTGGTTTTTTGTTCTTTTTTCCCCACAAAGTAAAATTCCAAGTATTTTCTTTAGAAGCCAACAATAATCCCAAAGTGTGTTTGAGTGTGACACAGTAGAAATTTGTACTATTTTCTGTTGACTCACATGTCAGTGAATCTTTTTGAAGCATCATCCTGCTCTCGTCTGTCCCAAGCAGATGATGTCCTAAGCACAGTATTCTTATTTTCCTTCCATACTTAAACTGAACTCTAAGTCAATGTTTTTCTTCAGCCAATAGAACCAATAGATCATTGGGTTTATTTAATATTGCATTTTAATTAGGTTGACTGTGTTTTATCCAACTGTGTTCTAAATTGCTAAAAGAGATACTTTGTCTTGAATTATATGTGTTACAGAATTCCAGATTTTAGAGAAGCTTCACTCTTTGCCATTTTCAGCATGAAACAAGAAATAAGCCAGAGGCCTAATTTCCACCTACTTCCTGATAGTGCCACAAATTTGGACACAGGATGCGTGCTATATTTGCAATCAACTTTGCCTTCCAGATATACTTACACATCAAGAAAGCTGAAATGCTTCACTCGTGTTTTTTCCATGAGGCTTTGCAGTTACTAGCCATGGGGGCTAATGCTTTAGTTGCTTGTGCACTCTTGAAAAATTCTAAGTGTAAGTACCTCAGTGTAGGTGTTATGTCCCTTTAAAGTAGAAATGGGCTCGTATATATTACACTTCTATCATAACTTTACAGTTCCACTGTACCACGTGGTTTACACACATAGACTGTTATATTGTGCAATGGCAGTCTTTATGCTAGGGAGTTGTTTTAATAAAACTTAAATTTTTGCACCTAATATTGCAAATGTAGGCTTGGTTCTCTGGTTCAAGCACATTCTGTAATTTCATTATAGTTAATAGATCTATTCCATTGGGTAAAGCTTACTACTTAAGTGTTTTTGGGATCAAGGCCTTAATTTCTAGTATTTTGTTTTTCTGCCTTGAGCACTGCGTAAATGCGATTAAATTCTAATGCATTGCTGTGTTGCCTTAGGTTCAGAATGGAAAGTGTAGGCAAGTTCATAGAATCATTGAATGGTTTGGGTTGGAATGGACCTTAAAGATCATCTAGTCCCACCCCCCTGCCATGGGCAGGGACATCTTCCACTAGACCAGGTTGCTCAAAGCCTTATCTGACCCGGCCTTGAATGCTTCCAGGGAGGGGGCATCCACAACTTCTCTGAGCAACCTGTTCCAGTGTCTCACCACCCTCACAGTAAAGAATTTCTTCCTAATAGCTAATCTAAATCTACCCTCTTTCAGGTTAAAACCATTACCCCTCGTCCTATCACAACACTCCCTGATAAAGAGGCCCTCTCCATCTTTCCTGTAGGCCTCTCTTAAGTACTGGAAGACTGCTACAAGGTCTCCCTGGAGCCTTCTCTAGGCTAAACAATCTCAACTCTCTCGGCCTGTCCTCACAGGGGAGGTGCTCCAGCCCCCGATCATCTTCGTGGCCCTCCTCTGGACCCACTCGAGCAGTTCTATGTCTGTCTTATGCTGGGGAACCCAGTTAGTTACTCAACTAATGTTCTACCTCCAAATTGTTAAGTGTTCATTTGCCTGTGGCTTAAACTGACTTAGCTGCTCCTCTGTGGTGAAAGGCAAGCATTGTCACTTTTTGCAAAAGTCAAGTTTGCTTTCTTGTGGCTGTAAACGTATTAAGAGTGTGAATGGCTGAGAGTGAATCTGGTGGCAGTGACTGTGCTGTTTCCCAAGTTTTAGGATGAGGTTGAAGAGACTGACCAAATCCTCTTCCTGCTGTGCGATTCTCAGTAGCTTCTCAAGGATTCTGAAGAATTTTTTTAAGCAGGCACAAGGATTTAAATTATTTGTAGGGATTTTTTTTTTTTTTTAAAAAGAGGCTGGATGAGGAGTACAGACCTTTCTCTGATATATTTGCTTCTGTTCAGCTAGGAATGAAAGAAAGGACGTGGGTTTTCCAGAGAGAGATGGAGGTCTGTAGAGAAGATTCCTTTTTTCTGTTAAGGAAGCATCACTGCTTCTTCCAGTATCTATGGTGTCGTGTCCCTGTCCACCTGTCCTGTCCCCCCCTCCAACCTTTCTTTTGAGAAAAAAGGGCTGGCACACATCTCAATTACTGCTAGGAGGTTTGAAGTAAAACTTTGGATACATCTCTTCTCCTTCACTCCACCCCCTCCTGTCTCTGGGATTCATTGACTGACTAGTCATGACAGGGATTTTCCAGTAGTTAACAATTCCGGATGTTACTTCCTTCACCAAAGGGTGAGTGTCTGTGTCTGAAGAGCTGATACTGTCCTGAAATATCTTGCCATTAGCCTGATAAGTAACTGTGGACTGGATGGAGGATTGGGAAAACTGATATAGAAACTTTTGCTTGTAATTGTCAGTAGGACACTCTACCTTACCAGAAATTTACTTCAGATGCTGGAGTGCTTGTGTCTTCTTTGTTAATGTCTTTCACTTTTTTATAACCACTTAATGGTTTAGACAGTAGCCCTAGTAATGTACTCTTATTCTCCTTCCTGATGTATTTCTGATCTACATACTTTGAGGTTTTTCACCCTCCCCTTCAGTTCTGGGCATCTTTACTTCTGCCTATGTATCCAAGTATATGTATGTCTGTCTGTCTCTCTCTCTCTGAGCCTGTAAAACTTCTGCTCTACTCAGCAGAACTGTCATTCAACTGTGTGGGTTTTTTTAGAAGTTCTTCCATAACTCTAATTCTAGTTTAGAAACAGAGCTACAGGCTGAACAGGAGATGCTCTCTCTTTAGAGTTGAGGTATGTCCTAGGGAGGGATTATAGTGAGCCTAGAAAGGCAGTGTACAACTCATTTCAGTTTGTACTAGAACAGGTTTTTAGTATGAGGTCTTAGCTCCTGCAGTTTTATCTGGGGAAGTACAGGGATGAAGATCAAAAGCTATGCTGAATCAAAACTTTACATTGTAACAGGAGACTTAAGGTCTAGCAGGTGCATATGAGAAATAAGAGTTTGCTAAAATTCTATTAGTTGTTAGGGAAATGGGTCTTCAGCCTGCAGAAGAGAAGGCTTTGGGAAGCAGGGGGAACTAATAGTAACCTTCTGGTACCTATGGGCAGGCTATTGAGAATACTGAGACAGCCTCTTTATAGCAGTGTGTGGAAGGCAGGCAAGAGACAGCAGGCATGCATTAAAATAACTGCATTTAAGTAGAACGTGTTTCACCATGGAGTAGGACAATCATTGGGACAGGTGAAAGAGGTTCTGCAGCATCCATCCTTGGATGTTTTCATGTTCAGCTGGATAAAGCCCTGAGTAATCTAGACTGATCTTGCTGACTTTGCTTTGAGCAGGAGGTTGACTAGAGAACCCCAGAGATCCTTTCCAACCGGAATTATTCTGTGATTCTGTAGCAAAAAAATGTAAAAATCCTCAACTCCATGAATATAAAGTTGTCCATGTTAGAGCTTGAAACTGAGTATCAGTAATGGGCCTATATTAAAAGCCTTAATGTAGATAGTGTGGCTTCAGTGGAAGTGCAGGAAGGTTTTTAAACTTAAAGGTACTCCCTTGATGTAAACACTGAAGCTTATGGATGTAATACAGAAGATCGCTGAATCTCTTGCACTGTTAAAGGATGTTTGTTTGTTTTCTTAAAGTTTGAGCTGGTTGCTTAAAAATTCAGTGGTGAAATTCTCAGAAGTGAAAGAACTTTTCCATACACTGTCCATGGTACTGCAGGTGCAGGCGTTGCCCTTCCACAGTGGTAGTCAGTCTGAGAATGTTTTGGAATAAAAGTGGCTCAGTGTTGAAGTTGGGGTAGGTTGCATGTGTGGTGGGTTTTTTGTGGGTGTTTCTTTTCCTCTCTCTCCTGTAAGGTTTTTCTTTTTGTTTGTCCTTCGGGCTAGATACTTCTGTTCAAAGCCTCAGGAATAGTAACAGCGCTATATGTGGCTAAATGCTTGTTCCTGTAGTTGTGTCTCTGTGACAATCTGGAGAAGGACTTCGCTTCTGTTGGCTAAAGAGCACAATTTTATAGTTGATAATCCAGAATAATTTCTGCAACTTGTAACTGCAAGTATGCTATAACTTGTCTTATGGCAGAACTTAAAGTCTCAATTTTCTGCTTAAACTAAGACCTTTAGGTAGCTTCCTAGTGAGCAGCAGGATTACAAATAGAGTCCCGAATGAAAGGTAAAATTAGGTGTGGTGTTGAACATTGTTATGGTGGTTCATAGCTTCTGCGGTGTCCCCTGGGAGAATGCAGGCAATGAAGGAAATCTGGTCCTAGCACCCAAAACTTATTTTCTTCATCTTTGCACTGTACCTATGGATATGTCCTTTACACTAGTTATTCTAGATTTTGCAGGTATTCTTTCTCAAGCTTGGGAATTTTGGTTGGGTAATTAGAAAAGTGTTTTTAAACTAAGCTTTTGTTATGTTGATATTGCTGTTAGATGAAAGCTGAAGGACGCATAATTTTTCAGTATCTTTAGTACTTGTATTTCCTTTAAAAAAAAAAAAAAACACTGGACAATAATTCTCACTTGTTTGACTTTTATATACTAAGACTTGTGATGGTTTAATGCCACTTGCAAACTAGAACTATTTAGGGATTGATGAACTAATATAGGTGTTTGTAAACTATCCAATACCTTTATAAAATGCTGTAAAGAAAGAGAGTGTGTTTGAGAGAGCTTTTCGTGTGTCCAGTAATATTCTTCAGCTCTTTGTCAGTCAAACAAGTTTAGCAGGAGTAATATAAATAATCATAAAAGTGTACCTTAATTCTGGCCTGGAGGAATGCAAAGGTAGTTCATTCTTCAGGTTGACCTTTTTTTGGCTTCTCCCCACAACTGGTAACTTAGTCTGGTATGGGCAAACTGGGATACTGTGGATACTGGAGATCTGGACTCTGTCAGGTATAATAAGTAGTTTACGTGATGTGGTCACTACTAACCTAGAACTAGATCTAGGCACCAGGTAAAAGGTCAGAGTTCTAAAATATTTAGTGACTACTGGAGAAGTAGGGCTCTGCAAATGACATAATTTTGGCATTCTCTTCTAAGAAGAACAGAGATGATGAAGGACCGGCTCTTCACCTAAATGTATGATTTTTTTTTCTCTTTTCTTGAAAATGTTGAACATAACAGTACCTTTTCTGTTGTGGGTTGTTGCAGTTTGCCTCCTATATAATTTATCAGTGAATTACATTTGGTACTTTGACTGTTGCTAGATTGAAAATAAAATTTAAATAATATTGACTTTCTCTATCTAAAAATGCAAGTATAACGTTTATCCTGAGTAAGATTTTTGAAGGGTAGAGGGGAAAAGCTACTTATATCATATAAGTAATTCTGCATCATAGTCCTTTTATAGATAATTAGTATGAGAGAACCATTCTGAAAGACAAAATGCCTTTTAAACGTTGAAAAAAGTTGAGAAGCAGACCCTGTATGTTTGGTGGAGAGCAGTAAACTAAGCTTTTTTCAGTTTAAGCTTGTGTCAGTTAATATTTTTTTTTTTTCCTGAGCAAAGTGCGTTGTGATAACAAATTCTAGCAGTACATGACTGCAGTTTCACCTAAAATAGTTGGCATTATTTACATACCTGTATGTAATGGATTTTGCCACCTATACCCCAAATTTGTGTTGAACTGTGAGAAAAGACTAAATGTGAGATTTGTAAACACGTTTAAATAGGAAGCAAATGTAGTTGGGATGTTCAGCAACCATTAAGCTGCCTGTTACAGACACCGTGTGATGACTGTATAATAGATACTTAAGGGATTTTTTTGATCCCTTTTAAACTGATGCAAAATGCTTATTTTACTGCTCAGTTATAGTATGTTGAAGGCTCTATTTTTCTCCTTCTACCTTGTCTGAAAAGACTTCGGTATAGTGGGTAACTTATGATGTGTTTTGTTCTAAGAGTATCTTAAAGACCTCTTCTACCCCTCCCACCCTCCAAGTGTAGCTATTGGTTTCCTCTGCTATGACATATTGATCTTAATCAATTTACTTTCAAAATGGCCACACTTCTCCTCTTGCTGTTCACTGAGAATAACAAGGTAAATAACTATTAATTTTAATTCTTACGTACACCCTAAGAACAATTTTTAAATTAATTTAACAAACTTCCCTTTAATTCTGATGAAAATTTGGGACATCAGAACTTGGGATCGAGTGCTGAATATGTTAAAGAGCCTATTTATAACTTACATCAGTCAATAATTACTGAATTTTGGAAGTGTCAGGCTTTGTCATCCTGTCCCCCTGTGCAAGGTGGGGTATGCAGGAGTAGTATCTTGTTTGATGCAGAGATAGTATCTTGTGTTAGACCATTATACCAGTTCATTATACATGCTGGTCTAATAAAAGATACAATCTCAGCCTACAAAGCTTGTGGCTGCTTTGGAGTAGGATGAATGCAGGAGTGTATGTGGGGCACAAGGATGTGGCTTCTTCATCTTTGGCAGCCTCAGGACTCCGCAGAGTTGCGCAGTGCTAGAAAGAAGACAAGTTTACTTCCCTTCCATGCTCGCTCTCCATCTTCTCTTGTGGCTGTCCTTGATCTGTGTCCTGCTGTTTAAGAAAAGCTGCTGTGAGCACATGCTTTGTCTTTGGTATCGATACCTCTGTGTTCAGGTTTAACAAAGTAACTTGTGATTTCATGTTGAAAACCTTAATTCTTCATAGTTATATCTTATGCTATTTTATATGCTGTCTGTGATCTTAATCTAGAGAGAATGTTCTGTGTGCTCTAGCATTCTTAGTCTTATGTGTGGCCATGTGTCTCAAGGAATTAAAAAAACCCCGTGTCTATAAATGTCCCTTTAAAAGTGTTTAGAACAGTTTTCAGGCTTTCATTGAAACTATTTTCATATGAAAGTTGAAAAACTAAACTGGAGTTTTCATTGAAAGGTGATTTCTGGGAAGTAGTGCTTTACCTTGGGACTCCTTGCAGGGGAGAAATAATGTGAATTCTGCGTGTGGTCAGTTTGGAGCTCTTGCCTTGCAGAGAAGGCAGCTAACCTGGCAGCTGCTGTAATCTGTAATCCTAAGGAATGGGGCAGTGGGAAGCACATCCCTGCTGCTGACATTGCCAGGCTTTCTTCCTCCTGGGAGAGGATGTTACTTTTCTGTTACTCTCTGACTTTGGATTTCTTCTCTGCACTACCTACTCCACCCAATGAACATTTCCTTCCAGAGGGTCTGGGAATTGAGTTGCTGACGTTCCAGCAGCAGCAGGAATACTTCATCCCTTTCCAAAGTTTTGCTGTTTGTATGAGAACTTGGAATTTATCCGACTGACATTCTAGTGTAAATTTGGGAACGATGATGTAGTTGAGATGTGCAGACATAACCAAGTTTTAATAAACACTCCACCCAATGAACATTTCCTTCCAGAGGGTCTGGGAATTGAGTTGCTGACGTTCCAGCAGCAGCAGGAATACTTCATCCCTTTCCAAAGTTTTGCTGTTTGTATGAGAACTTGGAATTTATCCGACTGACATTCTAGTGTAAATTTGGGAACGATGATGTAGTTGAGATGTGCAGACATAACCAAGTTTTAATAAACAGAATGGGAAAAACACCGGGGGGGGGGGGGGGGGGGGGAACGGGGGGGGGGGCAGAAAACCCACAAATCCAAAGGTGCTGTTTATTCACCCTGACTGTTATTCATTGTTAGCTAACTATTGCCATGTTAATGCTTTATGGGCAATCTGAACTACCCGTGTCTTTCTATGTACATTATGTTAACTAAAACTCTTGATAACATGATTTACCTATATGTATGCACAATACTGATCACAAGCCTTTTCTATTACAGTAGCTAAGGAGAAACACTAACCTGCTTTTCAAAGACAAATGTCCCTTCTTAAAAAGTAGATAAAATCTGTCTGTTTTGAGTCAGAGGAGCAAAGCTACTCACTGTATGTGGTGTTGTGGTCTGTACAGATTATTTTACACTCTCTTCATTACTGTGTGGATCTGGCCTTTATGCAGATGGGTATTAAAAGAACCTGGAATGTGTAGCCTGTTCCCTGTGAGGTAGCTACAGCACTTGTCGGGAAGCAGATAACCTGGTGCCATGGTTTAACCTGGCAGGCAGCTAAACAACACACAGCTGTTCGCTTAGTACCCCCCAGTGGGATGGGGAGAGAATTGGAAAAAGGGTAAAACTTGTGGGTTGGGATAAAGGCAATTTAATAGGACAGAAAAGGAAGGGGAAATAATAATAATAATGATGATAAAAATATACAAAACAAGTGATGCACAATGCAGTTGCTCACCACCCACTGACTGATGCCCAGATGGTTCCTGAGCAGTGGCCCTGCCCTCCTGGCCAACCTCCCCAGTTTTTTGTTTAGCATGATGTCATATGGTATGGAATATCCCTTTGGCCAGTTTGGGTCAGCTGTCCTGGCTGTGTCCCCTCCCAGCTTCTTGTGCATCTCCCGCCTACTTGCTGGCAGGGCAGTACAAGAAGCTGAAGAGTCCTTGACTTAGTGTAAGTACTGCTCAGCAACAACTAAAACATCAGTGTGTTATCAACATTATTCTCATCCTAAATCTAAAACACAGCACTGTACCAGCTACTAGGAAGAAAATTAACTCTATCCCAGCCGAAATGAGGACACCTGGGTGCCATATCCCTGAATAATATGATATACTCCTCCCTTTCCAAGTCTCCAGGAAAGATGCTTCTATAATTATGCTGTTTACTAGATAAATGTTGAGAAATACCTTTTTAAAACTCAGGGAGTAAGTCTTTGGTGTGGTGACTTAGCATTATTTTGAAAGTGGACATTTCTATTAGGGACAGCGAAACCACTCCGCTCTGATGTAGGAACACTAATAAGGGTTTTCTGGGTTGCTCTTTAAAACACTTAATTACTATTCAGCACCTTGCAGATGAAGACTAAACCACACTGTAAAGTTTCCATTATAGGTTTGTAATCACACGCTAGCCCACACAAAAGTGGCAGTGCAATATGACCCATTGTTTTATTTTCTTATTTCTGCACACACATTTCAAATGGAGCTTCTGTGGTTTTAAGAGTAATTTTGGAATACTTTTTTTTCTGATCAAATTAAGCTTTGTGCTTAACTGTTCTCCTAAAGCAAATATAGCATGTCAGATACCAACTAGTGCTGTCTGTCCTGTAGTTAATACACACAGTAAGCATAAATTTAAAAAGCACACATTTGTATTTCATTCTGGTTCATTATTAGTCGGCCTCCTGATGCCAAGACCCTTGAAATTCTGAACACTAAAACAGTAGACTGAGTGGATTATTTTTATTGTTCAATGCAACTGCTGAGCTGATTTAGGTTTATTTGCATATTAATATTTTAAGTACCTTGATTAGTGGGGATATGTGGCTGTTTATAATAGCCATGTATGCTAGCCATTTTCCCTTTTAAAATTGGATTTGCGAATGATTTTTCTCTATACTAGAAGTGTCAGTTGTTTTTTTTGAGAATCAATTTTAGGATAAGTGCGAGTAACGCTGTAGTTATGTCCAAGACTCAAATATTGTAAAGCTTACTAAGTGGAATGTCCTAATGAAAAGAGAATGGTGTTGTCAGAAGAGTAGTCATAAATCATTGAGCTCTGAAAACTGAAGGGCAAGAGTCAATAACAACACATCTCAAATACGTGATCGTAGCAAGGGAAAAGGATGTTGTTCTGATGCTCGCTGGATTCTGTTCTCAGGGGTCTTGTATGTAAGTCTGGACATGCTGAACAGCTCTGTCCTCAAGAGCTGCTGTACTTGGCCTGGGCCACTAAAAGAATAAGGAAAAGTAAGGGTGCAGCCGCTTCTTGGTTCTGTCTTGCCTGAATTCAGGAATTACTGTTCAGATGTGTATGACAGATTATATGGCTGCTTTTAGCGTGAGGCTTGTTTGGAATATATTGTTCATTCAGATTGCTGTTCCGTGTTAATGACTTTCAGGATAAAGCACCTGATGATACTTTTTTTTTAAAAGAAATCCTTGCAGCTTTTAACTTTATTTCTTGATGGCCTGCTTTGATACATTTTTGTATGGTTTCAGCTGCTCTGGAAGGAATGCTAGGGGAACCTCCCTGAGCCTATAGAGGCCTCTCTCCCATGGCCAGTGTCTTGAAAGAGAAAGGAGCGTTCTGCTCAAAGGCTTATGATGGATTGCCATACTGATCAAGAAACTAAGATGTTCTTCCTGCATTTAATGTTCTAGACCTACTACTTTGAGACTTCTTTTAAATCTCTGTTACTGACCTTTTATCTAGAGAGGACTATGATGCTTCTGGCACTGTTTCGCACTGAGGACTTTGGTGATTATCACTGTGCTGGCCATGCAGAGTCTGGCACTGGAACAGATCACAATAAAGCAAGCTTTTTGGTTGTCTCTGAGAGTGGAGAAACTTGGAGCCAATATAAGGGTACAGTCTGAAAAAATTCCTTTCTTAATTTGAGACGCTGACATCTCTGGCCCCAAACAAAAAAACCCTCACACTGTTTCTAGTGGAAGACAGCTGTGTTTGTTCTTGTGCTTATTCCCATAGGGTGAAAAAGCGCAGTGATAATCAAGCCAAGGATTTTCAGAGGGAGCCACAGCTTTTCAGAGAAGTCATGATGGCATACTAGGTTTTTGGTTTGTGGGTGGTTTGTTTTGTTCTTCCCTGCCCAGTGCCCCACCCTCTCCCCCCTGCTTTTTAGATGCTTCCACAATCTTTAATCATACTAGCTTGGATGGTGTGAAACCTTAATGCCATAAACTACTTCTGCAAAGGCAAGGATCTCAACTTCTAGGGAAGGCTACAAGGCAAACTCATTCAGCTTAATTTGTAGACAGGTAAGAAATATTTTACAAGTGCATTCAGATTTTACTAAGATCTAAACTTTCAACCTCCTAAGTGTATTTGCATCAGTCTCTAATACAATTAAGGAATGAGTTACAGATTTTCCAGGAATGGAACATACTTGCTAATATATTCTGCAAGTTGACTCTGGATATAAAGGCCGTGGCACCTGACATTGGTATGAGATTTCTGTTGTAGTTTCAAACATTAATTGCTTCAATAGCAGCCTAGTCATTCAATGACCATAGAGAATATGTTCTCCTTACAAGCAAATGTTTTTCCTCCTTTGCTCTTGAAATCTTGTGTATCCCTATCTCAGGGAAAACCCACAGTGTTTTCTTGTGAGGTGGAATGTTACTACAGTCACCTCAGCTCTGTTGTTAGCACCGGCCCTCTGAATTCCCCTTCTGCAAGACAGGGTCTGTAGACATAATGTATGATGTCTCCTTTATGTCTAGTGCAGTGGTTGAGCACAATGGACCTTGTTTAGACGTGACTGATTCTTCTGTAAAACAAACTGTGCAAACAGCCTACAACTCAGGGTAATATGCCTGACTTGCAAGGTTTAATGTTGCTATTTCACAGTATAGGTGCATTGTGGGAAGGCAAGGAAAATACCTCACCTTGATGCAAGGTGCCGTTTAGCTGGTGGGGCTAACTGCAGCCTCTTAAATGTTAAAACAAAATTCTTGTATACTGACTTCCCTTGTTGGAGAAATTCTGTGATACTTCTCTAAAGGATTTTTCTTGTAAATGAAAAGTTTTGGAACACGTTGAATTAGTTCTTAGAGTTGTGGCTCTAGGCTGTGATTGGTGGTTTTTCTTCCCAAGGAACTGACTTAGGTTTTTCTCAAATTCCTGTGATATGACCAGACTTGTAAAGATGATCAGATGCTTGTGTGCTGGCTGCATGAATGTCTTTCTAGAGACTTATCTCTAGTTCCTGGTTGTTACTGTTGTATGTTTGATCATCACCAGAAAAAGTGAAGAATTTCTTCAGACTTCTTCATTGTGATACTGACGTCTCTGGGATGCTTGCCCTTGCTGAGGAGATATGGGCTTTTTCCGAACCTGCTCAGGCTGCATGTGATGATTGTTTATGCCTACTGATGCTGTCTGGAGGATGTACTCTGTGCTTCTGCCATCCTTTCCATTACAGCAGAACTCCTGTAAAGTCTTTTCCATGGCTTTTTGGTCCATCGTGGAGTCTTCTCCATGCCTTGGATCCTAAAGATTTGGAAAGTCTATTTTAATCCATGGCAGCCTGCTTCCTCTATTTTATACCTATGAGGGCAGAATACAATGACGACAAGCTTACTCTGGCAGTTAACCAGAGGGATCACTGGGATACAGGCTCTTGTAACTTGGCTGCGACTTACTTTACCATAAGTAAAGCATTACTATAAAGTCCAGCCCTAAATTATTGGCAGAAGTGGGTGTGAACTCTTAATTTGAACAAATACATGATTAACTAATTTTCTTCCCAGAAACCTTATCCAAGGCAAAGTGAAAATGCGTGGATTCGGACTCTGATTATATTGTCCAGCTGAGAGGATAAAAGCAGAAAATGTTTGAGGATGATCTTTCTCCACCTAGTGGGAGTCTTGATGTGATAAGGTTTGCTACCAGGTGATAAACAGGGACCCTCCTGGAGGCTGCTCAAACTGGGCTTATGTAGCCTCTCTTGTTTTTTCCTTTCACATTTCCCACGTAGCAGTACCTGTAATTGTTTGAAACTCTGAGCTCTATATATTTTGATGCTACTCTTTTCCAGAATTGACTTCAGTCACTCTTTAGATTAAAATTATACTCTCTCTGCTGTTGAAAGCCATTTGCTAATGAGAAGGGACAGCACCAGTGTAAAAAACATTAGAAGAGACTCCTTCTAACCAGGCAATACGAGGCTGTGAAATCTACTGACTGTAGATGTGTTGCTTCTTTTTTTTTTTTTCAAATGGTTAAGATTTCAGCTGTGGCTGCCACTACAGATTATGTATTAAGTTGTAGTACATTAGGAAGTCTGAGGTGCTTGGATGTGGTTATTTGAGATATTGCTGTGTCAAGAAACAAAGTTTTGTTCATAATAACAAGTAAACAAAAAAAATAGTATGGTTGCAAACAGCTTGTTCCAAGTGATATTAGCAGTAGGCAGGTTATTCTCTATGCTGAAGCTTTGGAGCTGGGTTATAGCTTTTTTTTGTGTAGTGTTATTCAAGTAATACTGTGGAAACAGCTCTGTACTGTAGATTAAACCAATCTTGATCCAACCAATGTCTTCCTCAAATTTTTATCAGTTGCGAGAGTCTAGAAAAGCCTACTTATGGATAGTATCTCAGTGCTATGACTAAGTGTTTCTCCATCATAATACTTAGTATTGCTAGACACAGAAATGCTTTTCGCCGTAGATTTGCTCATGATGCCTTTTAAGGGCTTGTAACTGAAAGCATCACTAGACAGCAGTGAATTCTGGGAACTTCAGATAGTACTTATAGTGTGAAAATAAAAGTGGTGCAGCTGTGATTCCGCTCATGTAGTATATGTGTGGTTACCTGGCAGATGCAGAGATTTGTAACATTAAATTAGCTTCTCATAGGTTTTGTTGATCAAAACTGAGGAATATTTCTCAGCAGTTTAACATAATTTCCTGATATACTTCTGCAAAGGGCTGTGAAATTTCACAGTGTGTATATCTGTTGCCTGGCTAACTGGTGGTAACCAGCTTCAGGACTTCTGATGAAGTTACGGAGGGAGAACTTTTCTTGATTTAAGTTAAACATGGAAGCCTTTATACTTGCACTGTCTTTTCTGTATGGTGCATTTCTTTCACTTTCTTGTGTTTAGCAGATGCTAGGCAAATAACTGCTTATGCTTCTTATTGCTCTGTCAAGTTGTAGTTGTTGTAAAAGCATGTTTATCGAAATGCTAAAGTCAGCTCTAGGGATAGGAAGTAAAATTAAAAAGATGTGGAAGGAATCCAGTGTCCAAAACCACTCAAACTCAGTGGTATGTATTAATTGTTCTTTTGTCCTTTCTTTTATGTTTCTAAAAGTGTGGAACTTCGTAATAAAGTAGACCAATACCATGTGCAAGAACTGCTGTACTGGGTCAGAATGAAATTATCTAGCCCAGTATCTTGCTGTGGTTAGTGGCTAGCAGCAGATGCTCTAGGGAAGACTGTAAGATCAGGGTGAACATAGTCATACTTCCTAGGATGCTTTCTGATAGCAGTCCGTAAGACTATGGACTACTTCAGCCGAGGAATTGTCTAGCCCAGCCACTTCCTTGGCAGTATATTTTCTGCTTAATAGTGTTTGAGCTACTCACTTTACACTGCATCTTCCACCCTGCTCAGCTTGTCTGATTACTTTTAAACCATTTAAATTTTGTCATCTGCAACCTTTGATAGCAAGGAGTTTCCCAATTTAATCAGGCAGTGTTACATTTTGATATATATATAATGTAACATACATAAAGGTGAATATATACATATTGTCTGTCTCTTCCATTCTACTTGTGTACCCACAGTACCTTTTTTCCAGTGGGTCAGTTTTGTTCCTTAGATACATTTGGTAATTCTTGTTATTCCTTCTGTACTTGCTAGTTCTTTCTGCATGTGGGGAGAAAAAAGCAGAGTTGTTCTGAGTACAGGATGCAGGTGCATTGTAGACTTCTACAGTGATGTTGTTTGGTGCTTTTTTCCTAATAATTTCTTGTATTTAGTTTGGCTTTTGACTGTGACTGATTAGTGAGCTGATGTTACAGGAGATACTTACAACAGCTCAGAGAGCTTGTTCCTTAAAATTACTAGGTAGATTGGTGCATCACTGTGCTCATTTAGAAGTCATTTTTCCTTGGTTGCATCATTTGACATTTAGCAACAATATATTTCATACTATTTTATCACTCTTCAGTCTCATGAGATCCTTCAGATTTCTGGTCTTAAATGGCAAGTCCTTTGGTGTAGTAACTTTTGTCCACTTCCTCCTCGCTTTCTTTTTCAGATCACTAATAAATAGAATTACTTATGTCTGTGATATCAGAGAATCATGTGGAGCTCCCATGGTTGACTTCCCTTGTTCCTTCTTTTGTTTCCAAGTTTTTAGAATCAATTCTTAATGCATGAGAGGGCAGACGCTTCTCATGGCAGCTTAGTTTCTTTAGAGAGCTCAGCAGAATCCTATTGAAAGCCATTTTGAAATTTAAGGAGAAAACAAAATTTTTCTGGTCCATATGATCCGTGACTTTCCTCAAAAAGTTAGGTATGGGGGGTGACTTGTCCCTCCGTGAACAGTTGGATTTTTTTTTGACTGCCTGCTATCTCTAGCTCTAACTAGTGTGGTCATTGGACTTGATAACAGACTAAATCTTAAAAGCTGCAGGCTTTGAGGTATTTGTTCACACCTGGAGAATCTGATGTGTTTCTGTTTATGAATGGATGTTTCTTTGGTTGGTTAATACCTGGCTGGAAGCTGAAATAATGTACAGTACTGAAAGTGCCAGTGTACCTCTGATTCTGTAAACCCAATGGGAGGAGAGGCAAAGAAATTCAATCTACTTATTTTCTCGGAAACATCTTAACACTTTTTGAAGCAAAAGATTTCCCTTCAATAAAGGAGAAGTATGCCAAGTCCCTTCTAAAACGTTTTTGCTATCAATTCCTGTTCTTAAAAAGCTGCTACTGCAACTACCTGTTAAAAAGAATCTGTGTAAACTCATTAGCAAAAGTTTTGAAGTACAGGTTCAGCAAGTAAGAACTGTGCTCCTCCCCAGCTGCCTGGTCAACATGTATGACTGACCAGACTCTGTGAGTAAACCTGCAAATAACTTCTAAACTAAACTTGTAGAGACAAACCCAGACAATCTCTTAAGCGAAATGGCTTTAAAAATAAATATGGACTAGAATTTATAGCTTTTTGCATAAAGTATTTGTAAAGAGATTTATCCTTTACCCCACTGAAATTTGATTAAAAATTGTCTGATCAAGCGTTAATTATGTTTGATTTTATAAATTTGCACTCCTCATTTGTAGCAAGTAGAGCTTGTATTGAAAAAAGTTATCAGATAAAGAATGAATATGCAGTTATTGAGGGGAAAACTCTTGCAAATTTTTCAGGCCATGTATATTAACACATTGGGGCTTTTACAATTATATTCTAATAAACGGAGGCAAGAAATCCCAGTTCTAGACTATTGCTTAATATATTCAAGATTTTGTAATATTTAATGACGTGTCAGTGTTCTGTGGCTGGTTGCTGGTTGTCACTGTCTTTCCTAAACCTTGTGTTTTCCTTGAAAATTCAAAATGCAACTTCATTAACTTTGGCTTGATGCTCCTAAAGAGAGAATTCTGGCTTTGTTCTTTCTGTGCTGAGTCAGGAACACTTTGAACCAGGGGATCTGTTTGATTCCACTCCCCACCCCCCCCCCACCTCCCCCAAGCCGCATTTCAAGAAATGCCTGGACAAAATATAATGGCTTATTTTCACATCAGACCTGAATTTCAAAATTCACATTGTCATGTATTGCAGTTGTCTGCATTATGTCTGCTCTGTACAAGTGAGCTCTAGACCACAGCATATTCAAAAAATTTGACTTACATGAAGAGAAATTACTGTTGAGTTACCTGATTTAGAAAAAAAAGCTATTCATCTTGGTTTGACCACATGTAACCAGAGTCATTAAAAGGCACAGTATTTGATTCAGGCTTGGAAATATTTTAAATGGTATAGTGCAAAAAAGCTGATAGAGTAAACCACAAACTGTCAGAAGCTGTTATTGCTCCAGCAGTTTTCCTTGCACTCTCTCCTATACAGAGGAATGGCACCAGCTGCACTATTGCTCCTACACTGTATCTCTGGGTCCAGAAATATAAAGTGATATAATAGTTTTAAAACTTAACTTTTACTGTCTCTGTTCCATTCCTGACCTTTTCAGGAATGGCTTGTGTGGTGATTAGCAGTTGGTTTTTGATCATATCATCACTTCTTTCTTACTCTCTTGCTCTCTTCCTCAGTTAAAGCCAAGAGATCTAGTTAGTAGCCACCTGCTGAGGTTCCTGCTCATAGGGCCAACCTCGGTGTGGAAACTTCTGCCTTGAGAAGGGAGAGGTAAAGTGTGGTTCCTGTTAGCTTTCCATGGGAGCAGTTTCAGCTCTGGAGGAGAGGTATCTCTGGAGTTCTCTCCATCGTTTTCTGACTCTTTTTTAACAAATGTAGGTTTTCTTATATACACGTTGGGCTGCTTTTCCCTTACTAATTTTTTTTTTCTTTCGAGGTCTATAGAAACTTTCAGGAGTGAGGCGTGCTTCCTGCTGATACTGAATCTGTACCATTCAGACTATTCCGGTTATCACAGTTCTTATTTAAATAAGTCCTGTGAAGGCTTCATTGCTTCGTGGCATCCAGTAGGACACTTTGTCAGGAATAAAGCTACAGCCTGGAGAATCAGAAGATTATTTGAGATCTTTGTAAAGCATCCACGTAATTCCAGAGTGAGATGAAGATCAAGAATTACTGTGGTTTATTTTTTCATAAGTTAAGGTTAGATTTAAAGTACAAGCTACTACTAGAACCGAGGGGAGGCATTGGCATAGGTGCTTCAGTTTCTGACCAGGGAAGTGATGAAGTAGTTGTTTGTGTTTTACTTGTATAAGAATAAGCAGGCATGTTCAATCTAGTGCTGTACGTGGCTGTTGATTTGTTAATCAATGTGTCATACAGCATACTTCATGCCAGTCCTCTAATCTCTGGCATCAGCTGCCAGTGAGTTTCAAGATAGAGTTGTGGGCACTGAGGAGTGCGTGGACTCTGACAAAGAGTTTCTATTCTTCTGAGCTCAATGCTTTGCATTATTACTTGATTAGCAGAAGCACTCAAGCTGGAATCACTGCTCATCCAGAACCTATAGACGAGCTGTATAAGGCTTTCTCTGTGCAGATTTCTCAGTATTAGACTTGTTTTGGTACTTCTCTCCCCTCCAACCCAACTAAAAAGTCTTTATTCTTTCATGGGTTATGGAAAAACATGGGAGACCTAATACCATTGTTGCTAAGAAAACAATAATTAGGCTGATACTATGTGCATGTTTGCTGTTTAAAATGACTTGAAAAGTGCATAATAGCCTGTCGCTCTGTGATACTTAAAGGTCAAGTTATCCTTTTGTTCTCTTTTGAAAATGTTGAACAACTGCAGGAGTTGAAGCCTAGAATAAATACACCTTAATTGAGAAGGTGGGTAGAAAACAAATCAACATTAAGTAGTTTATCATCCATTTTCTGAAGGTTGTTTTAAACAAATTTTAAACACCTATGTAAAGAGCTTTGAGAATTATTTAAAATCTGTTCTCTCTCAGATTTTCTGGTGTCTTAGTTTATGCTTTCCTAATTTCAAGGATGCTACTGAAGGGAACTCAGGGGTTGTTGCTAACACTGGCTGGATCTCCCATTCCCTAGATCTGAAGTGTATTCAGCTGTGTTAAGCTTCAGAGTGAATAATTCTTAGTTTTATACATGTCTTGGTAACATGGAAAAAGGGTTACCTAGTACATTCACTTATACTCCTTCTGTTCAAGAAAAGCATATCAAACATTCTGTGGAACTGAGAACAATGTTCAAGGAGGCTCTTGGCTAGAGGCAAGGCAGGTGGGGTGTTCAATCCCCCCTGCTTATGCATAAACAGAAAATTTACTACTTGCCGTGTGTTGTGTGAGGGTTTTTTAATAGTACTAATATGTGGCTGATACACTTTTCTGGTTTGTTATCACTTAATATTGCTGTGACAACTCAGCAATTCATAAGGGAGAGTTAAGGAATTTGGAAGATTCCTGAGGTACTTAGCAGGTAGAAACAAGAAGCCATGGCCTGTGATCATCCAGTCTTCCATTTTATACCTAGTTTTCTACAAGTCGTTTTGGGAATTCTTATGGGCTAAAGGAATATGTGTGTGTCTTTGAAGCGCCATGCATTGTAAAGAAGAATGCGTATCTCTTTGGTGTGATCAGCTTTTATGCCCCTTTTCTGTGCTTCTTCCCCCACGCCCCCAGCAGCTCTAACTTTTAGTATTATTCTCAACATAATTTCAGAAGTGTGTATGTGTGTTAACTACTGGATGCTGTTCCCCTAAGAGCAAAATATAGTGCTGCATTTTTACAATTAAAGATCCTTGAATTTTTGTAAAATATCCAAAGAGAAAAATTTCATGTGTAGTGCACCTTAGCTCCAGTGTCATTTTCCTTAGTTATGCTTTCTGTGGAAGATAGGGTTTCTGTAACTGCTTCTTCAGGGGCAAATAACATATAATCCTTGTGCTATAGAGGAGGGTTTATCTAATAGGGAGAGTTAAGGAATTTGGAAGATTCCTGAGGTACTTAGCAGGTAGAAACAAGAAGCCATGGCCTGTGATCATCCAGTCTTCCATTTTATACCTAGTTTTCTACAAGTCGTTTTGGGAATTCTTATGGGCTAAAGGAATATGTGTGTGTCTTTGAAGCGCCATGCATTGTAAAGAAGAATGCGTATCTCTTTGGTGTGATCAGCTTTTATGCCCCTTTTCTGTGCTTCTTCCCCCACGCCCCCAGCAGCTCTAACTTTTAGTATTATTCTCAACATAATTTCAGAAGTGTGTATGTGTGTTAACTACTGGATGCTGTTCCCCTAAGAGCAAAATATAGTGCTGCATTTTTACAATTAAAGATCCTTGAATTTTTGTAAAATATCCAAAGAGAAAAAATTTCATGTGTAGTGCACCTTAGCTCCAGTGTCATTTTCCTTAGTTATGCTTTCTGTGGAAGATAGGGTTTCTGTAACTGCTTCTTCAGGGGCAAATAACATATAATCCTTGTGCTATAGAGGAGGGTATTATCCAATAGATAATAAAAAAAAAATCTCTGGAGATCTGTTTGCAGGAGGTTTAACTGAATATTCTTTTTCCTTCATTTGGATAACATAAATATCCAGGAATTAATAAGAAAACTGGTTACAAGGTTTTTGCATTGGATAGTAAAGCTGTTGTAATTACTGAGTACAGATGGATGGGTAGGCTAGGACTTCTAAAGAAGCTGCAGTGGTCTTGTTCGTGCTGCACCATGAAAATGCAAATGAGAGTTTTTAATGTAAAAGCTGAGCTGTCCTTTAATGCAAGTTTAAAAAAAAATTGCATATGCTTTTTTCTGAGCATACTGCATTGATGGTGCTCTGTGCTAGATTGTACTTCAGTGATGGTGTGACTCTTGTTCTTCAGGCATCCTTTGAGATCAGTTGTAATATTAAGTGTATGTGAACTAATGCAGCTGGAGCAGCAGCTCAAAAATAAGTCCTTCTGGTAAGTTATCCAGAAGGTGATGGCTGCCGGCAGGATGTTGCAAACTGGGTTATATTCAAATACAGTCTTGCAACCTCAAGTGGGGTGATTTTTCTGTGTATGTGAGAATTTCTGGGTCATCTCTCTTTAAAGGCTGTGGGAGCTCTTCAGAGCTGAGCTTTTCTTTATAATTGGATCTGGGAATACTGGCCATTATTATTAAGTATGCAATCTAATACAAGCTAGCACAAGAAGTTTTCATTACAGAATGGCATGTTCTTACCTCTCTTCTTCAGTGAGGAAAGAAACAGACTGATAAAAACTCCAATAGCTGGAAGCCTGGAGCAAATGCTGGTTTTCTCGTCTTTTGGATGAAGGCATCCTAGGAGAATGTGAATAGGCTGAATGGCACCGGGGAGACGGATGAAAAGTGGGAGATGGTGAGAGGGCTGCCTAGGAGACAGGCAGAGAGTTGAGCTGTGTCACGGGGGAGGGAGGAGAACAGCCTGAACTGCTGCACAAAGGGAAAGGGTAGCACTGGTGCGGTGACTTGGGCAGCATGTTGTGTTTTTTGGATTGTGGGTTTTGGGTTTTTTTTTTAAGTTTAAAATTCATCTGTAGATCATGTCTTTTAAAATAATTTTGTTTGCTCAACTCCCCCATTAAAATCAGTTCAACAAGTGTTACAATGTCTTCTACTTAGTGATCTTTGTCACTTAAATTAGCATTTCCTCTAGTAGTCAACATATTCAACATATAATCAATACACATTGATTGATACTAGTACTGAGTTCTAGCATTAGTAATACTAGTAGAGTTCATTTAGCTAAAGAGCTGAAATCTGTTTACCTGCTGTACCAACTTTTCTTAAAGGCACAGTCAGGCCATGTCACTTTAATTTACTAGTTCAATGATGTGTTCGCTTTCACTGGAGGAACCAATTCTCTCAAGGTGAAAAAGCTTTCTTCTTTTTTTACCCTCAGGAAAGAAGAATGAGGATATGCTATACTAGTTCTGAAATCTTGAAGGATTTGGAGATATAACCTACTGTTAACATGTTAACATTGCTACTTTTAGATAACTTAATTGGTTTCAAGTTTTGCAAACATACTGTCTTAGATTACAAGCACATCTAAGAGTTTGTATGACTCTTGTACACTTTGCTAGTTTAAAAATTCTATTTAGACTTTTTGAAAGAAGTTACTAAATGTATCAGTGGTACTGGATTAAGAAACAAACCCTCAAAAATCAGAGGAAGATATTACATACTGAAACAGCAACAGCTTAAGTGTGGGTAACAGACTTTCTGCTGAGTTAGTTTAAAAAAAAAGCTTTGTTTAGTTGTAGATCAATATATATAGTTATCAATAGAAAAAAACATATACTTTGTAGTTGAAAAGTTAAAATCCGTTTAAATTGAGGGGAGGGTTAATTTGCAGTTTGTCTTAAAATTGGTGATTTTAAATCATAGCAAGTAAAAGGCAGCAGAAGGATAAGACATTCATAGCTAAGTGAGATGCTTCAGTTGCACAAAGTCGATGGTTCAGGGGGTTGCAACATGGGAGAAGTTGAAGCTTAAAGCTGTTCCAGCCAGCGTCCCCAAACTTACTCAGGATAGCACCAATGAAACATTTGTGTCTAGGGTTTTTAATCTGCTGAGGTAAAAGCACTGGAAAAACTGGATGTTGGAAACTTCTGCGAAACAGATAGAAGCACAGGTCAGTGAGGTCGAGCTGCCATCACTCACCTGGCCTCTGTGCCTTGGTGTAGGGAGTTTGAGTGGCTGAACTGTGTTAGTCCGTTACCATTAAAAAACTCAGTCTGCTGGGGTACTCTGCACTGGTGCTGAATATGCTTTATTGTGTTAGTGACTACTTTTACAATTAAATATTGTCATATCACAAATAAATTACTGCATGTATATGTATTAACAAAGTTTTTAATCTAAAGTCATCTGTCTTTTACAAAACACTTTGTTTTTCTGAAGCACTGTTCCAACTGTCTGATAGTGTTTCTGTGCTAGAATGTGAGTCTTCTACAATGAAATCAATATGTTAGTCTTCAAACACAGAGAAAACTGGTATACTAGGATGTAGAAAGAATAGGAGTTTTCCAATGCTAGTAGTGCTTTACAGATTTACGAGGAGGACAAGTGTGTGTTTGAGTATGTATCACCTTACTAGGGACTAAATAGAACACAGCATTATGGAAAAATTGAACTATGAAACGCTAATGTGTAGGTACCCTGACTGCAGAATGAGTGTTTTGTGTTAGGGTGCTGCGTGAACAGAATAAAGACTCCATTCCCCAAATAGCTTGTTTAACAGCTGCCTGTGGTTGCTGCATGATTGGCAAGTTGATCTATCTAGATTCTCTTTCTGACAGTGACTGGTAGCAGGTGCTCTGAAGAAAAAGTACAAGAAATGGAGTAACACCCTTTTTCCAGTAATGAGAGATTTAGGGAATTCAGGATAGTTCAGATGGAACATACTTCATGTTTAACAGAAGCTGATGGATATATTTTTTGACAGATTTTTTCATATGATATGTTATGGTCTCTGCAACATTCTTTGACAACAATTTGTGATACGTAATTTGCTGTATACAAATCTATATAGGTATGGCTATTTTGTTTCACCTGTTGCTTGAGCACCTCCTGCCTGTGTCCTGAGGAGTTGGAAATAATCATGGTGGAATATGTATACCAATATTAGATGGTCACTGTCTGTGACATAGGCTTTTAAAATATTTAAACTAATAATTGCATAGCCCACTTCTAATTCATTATCCAAATGCTTTTGGCATATCATGTCTATATACAGTGGTTTATAGGTACAAAAATGAAATGGGGACATGCAGAAAGAAAATAAGGAATACTGGCATTCAAGTTCTAATGTGAATGAATGTGGGAAATTAATTTAGACCATTACAGAGCAATATTATGCTTTTAATTTCATTGAATGAGTTGACCTAGATGCTAGGATAGTGTCGTCGTCTTGGATAATTGTGTCCAAAGGTGTATGTACTTGTGGATGAATTTGTCAGAACCTTATTTGGCCTATTTTCTTTCTAAATAAAATTTAACACCTTGATTCTGTTCATGATTTGTAAGAAAGTAATTTGAGTAAATAATCTATTACTTGGCATTCCTATGTCACTGATAGTATGTAGCCCTTTATGCATAAAAGCTCTGAGTCTTATAACAATAAGCCTACAGTGACCAATTCCTGGTTCAGTTTATATGAGAGAAAAGCATTTTTTTTGTGGTACATAACTTCTTTTTTTTTTTTTTGCCACATAACTGTCTTGAAATAGTTTGTGTTCACACTAGGTTTATAAAGAATGATTAGTTCCCCTTTCATTTAGCAGGTGGCATCTGACTCTTCTGTTTTTGTTATTAGGGTGCCTTGAGGGCATTTGGTCGAAACTTATGTAGTGAATTTTTTGGCTGATTTTTGCACTGTTGCTGAATGTGCTGCTTGAGTAGTTGCTACCCCTAGGTGCTTGTTTCTACATATTCACCATGCTGGTGCAAGCTTCTGCATGGCTGTGTAATGAACTGGATGGAGGATTGATTTAGGTAAAATATGACCTGGCAAAAATAGTTATAGTTTAGTCTTGTTGGTTCAAGTGACAGTACAATTGCTTACGCTGGCAGAATTCGAAGTCTGAAACCACAAGAGTGACCTCCCTAAGCACCTGCAGGGAGGCTTAAAGCAGAGGAGTCTCTAGAGACTTCAGTTTTGACCTCTTTGAACTAAATAATTTGGGGATAATCCTAGTCAGTGTAACACTGTTTTTTAGAGATACTGAGATGGCTACCTATGATTCCTGGTCATGCTTTCTAAATTTTTGGGACTTTGTCTACCTCTTACTTTTCTTACGCGTTCTTTGTACTGTGATCAAAGTGTAGCTGCAGACCACAGACAGAATAATAAACATTTTTCCAGAGAGAAGACATGAGAGAAAACGGACTGTGCAGTTACTGGGCATGATTTTGCAATTAGTAGTACAGTTTTCTTTAAATGTTCAGCATGGTCAGGAAAAAGAAGTAGGAAGTGAACTTTCCTTCTGTGTCAAATGAAAATTAACTTGGATAAATTCAAGAGCCTGCTTGCTTGCCACTGAGGTGTCTTTGTTCTCAGTAACAGCGCCATAAAACTTAGAAAAGTATAGCCTGTTTTCAGCACTCCTGCAGTCTCCTATATCAGTGTTGCTAACCAGGTGATTGTAAAATATCACTGTATTTTGATGTGAGTGAAGGGCTGGTGGGAGAAAGGGATTACTTTCCTTGTGTAATGCTCCAAAAAAATTACAGGCTAGTAGAGGGTAGCATGTCATAGAGGTGGCCTGGGGAAGTTCCCCAGATTTCTTCTGAATTGTGTGGATGACTTAAGACACAAGACTAGGTGTTTTAATGACTAGACCATTCATCCATGATTTGGGACATGCATATGTGAACTTTCTCCCATATGGGTTCTTTTTGGGGCCGTGAACGACTAACTCGCTGGATCTCCCTCAGTGCTGCGTACTTAAAAAAGTGAAAATGGGCTTTTCTCTGCAGCCTGCCTATGAAGGGTTTTGATGTAAACCTTCCAGTGGTCACTGCAATGCAATGAAGTGATAGCCTTTCTTATGTTCAGGAACCGAAGGAGACCAAGGTTGCTTTCCTTTCAGCAGAGTCACTAGTGGGAGGAGGTAGTCCAAGCATGGGCCTTGGGCTGCTGTGCCCTCATGCCAGCCTGGAGGAGAGTGCTGTGGTGACAGAGCTGCTGCTGCTCCCCTGATTCAAGGAGGGGATAACCCATTATAGCTGCCGCTTGTAGTCTGCTTGCCTTTCTGCCTCCAGCTTTTATATGGGATCACCACAGAGGTGAAGTGTGGAAAGGGAACAGATCCTTCGGCAGGGTGGGAACAGGGGTCTCGGGGGGCTGCCTTCCCTGTGGCGTTACACAGGCAGCATCTGCAGTGTGTTTTTGAGACTTCTTGGGGCTGATGAGTTTCAAAAGATACAAGGCCACAAAAAAAGTATGAGTTTCTGTTTGCGTAAGTTTAATGAGCCCTTACTAAAAGTTCAGTGCATAGACTCCGACCTGTTTCACTTCAAGTGTCAGGTATGTTTGAACTTTAAGTGAAACATTAGCTAACGTGTCTGGATTTTTTCCTTCAAGAGGCCCTAAGTCTCCAAATATTTTCTGGGATGCGAGTCCTTTACTCAGGTTTTTCAGACTAGATTTTGACAACTTTTGGCTGTGACACTTGTAGTGTCTTAAAGCAAGTAGTAAGGCTGGATTCAGCCCATCATGTGAGGGGGAGAAGTGTCTGTATCCCCTGGAGCTAGCTGCCTTCCTGGGGGAGGACTTAAACTTTAAGAGACACGTTTACTAAAATGAACTGCTAGCAAGTGGAGATGTTCTGGTGTCTACTATGGGGAGATGAAGGTGGATCGTGTGTCAAGTCTCAAATTGGTGCACTTGAGGAAAAAGAATGCATAACAAGCTAGTTGTTTTTCCCTTGCCCCCTTTTTTTATGACCCTTTTTAAAATTAAATAGGGAAGATAAACTGCTGGAAGCTAAACTTGCTCACAAATGAAAAAGGGAAAGGCAATGTCTGCATCCTAAATGGACTGAAATCACTAGCTATATTAGAAGTAAAATTGTGTTTAGGTGAGTACCCTCAAATAATAGAATTTCTTTTTCCCGACTGCAAAATTTGGAGGATTTCATCAAGAGAAACAATTGTACAGTGAAGCTGATTAGACACAGCTGTCAAATCCACTAAGTAAGCACTTTAAAAATTAATGAAAAATTATCTTTTTTTTTTCATTTTGTGTATGTGTTTGGAAAAGAAAGGAACTTATTAGTTGGTATGGTGGAAGGGATAAGACACACAACTATATATTTCTATATTTTTATTATTACGTATTATAAATTCACTAAACCTAAAAGATGCTGCTGGACACTGTCCACCTCCGCTCCATCCCTGTGTGCATGAATGTTTTGGCAGAGTCTCCTGTAAACAGGATGTGGAGCTGTCAGAGCCCTGTTTGACTGCAGTTGTCGGCGTTTTGGAAAGTGTATGGACAAATTCTAGCTGTTTGTATTGTATGTGTGTGCAACCTTCCTCCTTTCCTTCTCCTGAGATGCTATTAATTTAATCTCTTTGAACTTGATCCCAAAGACCAAATACTCTGGATTAAACACAGCATGTAATACTGCCTTTTGTTTTTTGCCATTGCTGCATTACTTTCCCTGTGACGTTAATCTTGAATTGTTTGGAATAGCCTTAGAGCTGACTAGTTACTCTGTGTTTCTTGGTAGCACTATATGAACAATGCGTTAATGATGCCTTACTATGCATGTTATTCCGGTTTTGAAAAAACAAGCATTGTTCTGATGCAGAGTTGAGACACAGACCCTGCTATATAAACTCTCCTGAAATGGAGACACGCTTCAGTGGAGAATCTCTAAATGGGATGCTTGAATGGTCTTTTCCCAAGTAAATAAACATTGCCTCTTACTTAGTTTGAAGAAACATGGCACACAGCTGCTCTTTACTCCTTGTTGTAAAATAACGGGCCATTTGCTGATTGAAGCAAGCTATTGGCATTATTGCTAGCAGCTGCTGAACTCTTAGTGTTAAACAGCTCATAAATGTTAATCATGTTGCAGTTTTTGTTAGAGCTTGTCTGCATATCCCAGAGGCACAAGCTAATACGTCACACTTTTTTTTCACATGAACTGATGACATTTCTTATCAGAGATTCCAAATAGTAACTTCATAATTCAGTAGTTTTACTGTGGTGCCTGAAGTTTCTTCAAAACTGCACTTTTAACTACAGCTTCACTAGTACTAGTATAGCTTTATTTAGATGTGTTTCAGTAGGCTCAAAGCTGCTGAGCATGCGGTGGAATGAGTACACAGTTGAAGAGAATATGCTGTCTGCTTACTGACATGTTGTTTGACAAAGTCAAACCCAAATCTAAACTGAACAAAATCCGTTCAGTTTATCCTGTGCTTTGGTTTAAAGTCACTTTCATACTGTAATGGTTTTGCTGCTATACAAGCGTGAAAAGTTTACAGGAAAAGTAAGGGTTGCTGTAGAAATGTGTGTTATCTGCATAATAAGCAATTAAATAATGTGCTGTGGCCTTTTAACAGTCCCTCCCACTCTTCAGCCAGTGGGAATGTGTTCTTAAAAACAAGACAAAGCTCCCAAACAAACTAATCCTTTCCTTCCTTCAGGTCAGATTCTGCTAGTGTTCTCTGTAGAAAACACTGGTAAGGTCCCAGAACCTGGTTTTGAGCCTGCCAAAATGATTGTAAATACAGCACTAATGAAAGCATAGATAATGGAAGTAAAAGCTGCTGTATTATTGTAGGAGTTTAACTTTTTGATTTTAATCATTGTGAAGGTCAGAAAGAGGACAGTATTGTTGCTAGTGTATGCCATAGAGAAATTATGCTTACCACATCTAAAATCCGTTCTCTCATCCTTACTTTTATGTGAGCATCCAGTGGAACTTTTTCTCTCTAGGGCAGTGGTGTATGTTTACCAGAACTGCACTTTGTGCCTAGAGGCTATACTCCCTACCAAACTAGTCGAAATCGCAGTTAGTCTAGGCTTCTGGTATCAGCCTGTGAGCACAAGTTAACCTAACTACAACGCGACTGTTCCCGTACAAAGCTATATACTCTCTGCTGTGTATTTGGATGGTACTTTGGTTGTGCGTGTATGTATGCTGTTCCTCTTCAGGGTTCTCTCCTGGCTGCTTGCAAAGGAATTTCTGTCCCTGAAGAGATGTGCAGGACAGGGACAAGTATTGTGGACTGATGCTAAATGGATCCTATCCTGTAAGGTGGGGAGGTCCCAACTTGAGCTGGAACCTCTTGGGTTTTACAAGATAGACTTCATGCAAGAAGTATGGTTTAGAGTATGGAAGATCATAAACAGGACTGGTTTTTGTGGTTGTTAAAGTATCAAACCAAAGATACATATACCTAACACTACAAGATACAGAAATCTGTGACCAAGGGTTTGATCTCGAAACATTCAGTGATCTTATTTCTAAGGACAGGAGTAAATGTCACTCTTCAAGTAGGTGGATGTGAGAATTTGTTTCTGGACTTGCTCCTAAAAGCCCGGAGAAAGACTGGATAGTACACGGTCTAGTAGTTTTTGGTTAGAAATGAAACAGAAAACTCTCTGGGAAAGTAGAGGGGACTCCAGATTGTGTATGTGTGGTTAAATTATAATTGCATGACTGATATTTTGGGAAAGGTATAATTGTAAAAAGAATTTTGGATTTTTAAAAAACTTTCGAGCTTACTTACTTGTAAAGAAGTGGTGTAGTTCGTTACAGATAGTATGACCATCCAACTATCAGTTCTGGTCACGTTTTTTTTAGTGGGTTTCTAGTTCTTTTTTTTTTTCTTTCTCTTTTCTCCAAAAGGTACACCTAAACATTCTACTGTTGCCCTTTAATTCTGTCCCATCTACATGTATGTCTCATACAGCATATCAAGACAGCTTGCTGAGATTAGATACAACTTCAAGTATCCAGAGTGGTACTTAAATGAAAAAAGAAAGGAAAAAAAAACAAACCAAAACCCCAAACTGATTGAACATCTCGGTGAGGACTGAGTGCCTTGTTTTGAGTCTGAAAGTAAGTTTGTGCTGCATTCTTAAACTGACAGAATGGAAGCATACTCAAATGACTGAGTTCAAGAAATGAGTTAAGAAAATGGTGACCTGAATTTTGGTTCTCTTAAAAATTCTGATCCAGAAATACATTATTGTGGCTGCACTCAAGTTAAAACTTTTTTTTTGACCACGTGCATATAGGTGGGCTTTGGTGTGAATTGGATGCTGATGAAAAGCATGACTGACTTGGTAAAAGCTGTCTGACACATGTAGAAAGCTGTGTACCTGATAAATCTTGGCTAATGCTATAGTCCTAAGACTGATCTCGGAGATCAATTTCTGGACCAAAAAATGAGATGGACAAAGAAACGAATCCTCCTGAGTAAGAAGCTTTCCTTGTTTTTGTTTGATAATTCTGTAACCCTACTGAAAAGTTTGAATGGATGACCTAAATGTTGTTCCAGATCTCTGATTGTTTCAAGTCTCTGAGCAAAGGAGTAAATTGATCTTAAACATGAAGTCCTGCGTTCAAGGATTTGATTTTGGATTTGTAGAAGATTAAGAAAGCAATAGTTAAAGGAGCTGACAGAACTTAGAAGCAATGGATGGTGTACACTGTTAAGCATTTCTTTGCAACTGTACAGTTTGAAACCCAAATAGGCTAGTGAACTGCCAAAGAAGTGCTTACCTATCCAGGTAGGGAAGTACATCACCAGTACCATCTTTAATATTACTTGTGTGACTCATAAGTAGGAAGACACACTCAAGTTTATTAGGGAGTAACTTGTGTGTTAGTAGATAATTTGCGTGGGGAGAAGGAAAGTGGTGAAGAACTGAAATATTAAAAGGTGCAAAAGAAAGGTTGTCAAAAGTACTAATCGCTCTTTTTTTTTCTTTTTTTTCTTCTCTCTTGCAGACCTTCAAGTGCTGACCTTCTTGGTCTATTAAGTTATTATAAACTTTTGCTGCTCTGCGAACATATAAAGATGTCTCGCAGCCCTGATGCTAAGGAAGACCCTGTGGAATGCCCCCTTTGCATGGAGCCTCTGGAGATTGATGACATCAACTTCTTCCCTTGCACCTGTGGCTACCAAATCTGTCGTTTCTGTTGGCATCGTATCCGCACTGATGAGAATGGACTTTGTCCTGCTTGCAGAAAGGTAAATATCCTGGAACAGCGGCTTGTCTTGCACATATCACAAGGCTCTTGCATTGTGTTGGTACCAAAGACATCCTTTTCCTTCGGGGAAACATTCATCTAGTCATGGCCTAGATCAAGGGTGAGGTGTTGGATCTTTCAGATTCTGTCTGCATATGTGTCGAAGCTGTTGTGCAACGGCTAGTCTTGGTTTGTTAAATTCAGAACTGGATTAATAGGGGAAGCTGTGGATCAGAACCAAGGCATGCTGGGAGAACTGCCAAAAAAAAAAAAATCCTTTGAGTTGGGGTGCTCATGCATTGACAAAATCTTTTCAGGAAGGACAGTGAGGATTCCAGCATCAGGGGTTTGCTGAGGGCCAAGGTTCAGCTAAACTAGCAGCGCTGTCTGAGGCAAGCTTATAAAGCACCTGCTTGTTTTGTTTGTGGCATTGGAGCTTTTAATCCATATTTTTCTGGACTCTAAACGTGTAAAACCTTTGGAAAATACATCCAATGGTGTTAAACTTTAAAGCATTTCAAAATCTAGGCTTAAGTCTATTTGTCTGTTATTCTGATCTTGTTGCCAAATGCTTAAAGGTAGTACTTAGTGTCACACTTAATTTCTCCCTATCTCTTAATTGATGTCTGGCTGATGCTTTGGTTGGCCACAACTATAAACTGCAGCTTCACTAAGTTGCCTGCTTTTTCCTTTGAATTATTTTCTTCCTCCTTTTAGTGTTTTGCTTAACCTCATTATTTCCTTATCTTCAGTATTTAATAAAATTCTTTCTCAATATCCTCTTCTCTTTAACGCTAATGACTTCCTTTGATTGTAACTTTCTTGCCTGGCCTTCCTCTTTTTGTAATCGCAGCTGCTTATGTCCCCTCTTTCTCCTGCTATTTAATTGTGATCCTATCCTCAGTTTATGCCTTTGTTGGCTTCCTGTCTCATATTACAGCTCCCTCTTCAGACCCCAAGTAATCTTAGTTGGTCTCACTGTCTTTATTCACTACCACAGCTTTCTATAAGCACTTCCAGTCATATTTTCTTACTGCTCTTTTGGGCTTTGGCTATACTAGAGTTATCACTGCTAACCTGCGTTTGGATGCCTCTGCAAGCTTGAAGGCTATCCCACAGCAACACACATTTGTTAACAAATTGTGCAAATTTGTTACGATATTTGAGCTGTGTGTTCTACAAGGAAGATCCACCTGCCATCAGCCAAATGGTTCTCCACGTGATACCTGCTGTAGATGACACATGCTGTATAGTAATTTTCATAGTACAAGAAAACTTCTGTTCTGCTGGTACAAACATGAGATTCCTGGAATTTCCTTGTCTAAGTCGCTTCATGTACCTGGATTTATTACACTACTTTTTGCCAACAACTATTTGATTAATCTCTGCCTGTTCATTACTGGAAGTTTATGGAATATATCTGAAAAAATCATAGAAGCAGCATGCTATTCACTGCCTCTGGGTATCTGAATTCTGTGAAATACGGATACTGCCACAGCTGAACTTCTTAATTTGGAATAATCTGGCATATGATTGGATGTGCAAATATTTTGCTGAATTGGATACAGTTTGCTTAAAAAAACAGTTTTGGGAGAAAAGCTAGAATGAGTGCTACGATCAGAATGAAGCACACGGACCATTTCAGGAGAGGAAGGAGACCTCTTCTTTCACAATGGACGAGGATTATGTCCTTGATACTTTCTTCATCCATGGACTGCCAAGATGTTCCTGAGTTGAGTTGCAGCTATATCGCTGGATTGTAGGAGATTTGCATGGAGGAGGCTGAGGAGTATGCTCCTTTTGTGGCATAGACAAAGACATTGTGGCGCAGAGACCCCGTCAGGATCTTGGGAATAAATCGTTTCGAGCTCCACGTTTGATGGCAGAATCAAATAAGTCTGAAGAAGCCACCTTTTGAAGTGTGCTGGACCTTCTGAACCAGGTACGTGTTTTTGTGTGCAGTGTGTCTAAATAGTTCCTATCTGTGTGTAGTAAGGTTTCTGGGGAAAAGATCTAAGCAGTCTTCTAATTCATATCTACGATGGTGCGTATTGGTTGTGACTGCTTAAAATGCTGAAGTGCAAAAGATGGCAAAGCAACAAAATTTTTGCAGGAAAGTTTATAATAGGTACTATGGTTTCAACAGGTATGTCATGTTTATAATGTATATACCAGTGCAGGATACTTACTGCAAAATGGACTGCGAATAAACATATATTAAAGCAAGGCTGAATATGTTATGTACAATTACATAATAGAAAACTGCTATTTGTGCCAATGGTATTCAATGCAATGCGAGTTCTCCAGTGGTTTGATCACTAGTCTGTGGAGAGGAGCAATAAATAAGTTCCCTATCCAGGGATTTTGGTTGAAAGGTTTGCGGGAGATTTTGGAAAAGCCTGTGATGAAATAGTTTGACTATACACTATAGTGGCGTCTATGCTGTTAGTTTGATAGAGCTTAACTGTGCATTGCACATATACCATTATTTTCTTAAGCTTCTCTAATTTTACTTCAAACTGAAAAGATGTTAGCTTGCAGTTTTTTCTACCAAGGAGAAAATACTTCTACATGCTTTAACTGTTATATAGCTTAACATTTGCATGTGCAGAATATGTTCACGTGGTTGCAGTCAATTGAGTTTAGTATGTCCTAAGTTTCCTCCTATTAGTAACAGTAGTAGATGAACATTTGCTTTGTTTCGATTTGTGAAAGTAAGGTGCTAATATGAATTTAACTTGAATGCTGGTTGGAAACTAGTACTTGTTAGTCTTAACACGTTAAAAGGTTTCTAAACTTTGTCTGAATCTTCTGAAATAGACTCGGAAATTGTTTCTGTTTAATTCATTAACTACAAAAAGTACTTCCTTGAAAAATAGAACTGACCTGCTTTGAGTTCCTGATGCCCTTCAGAATTGTAGGTGTAGTCAATTGTAAGATGCTAAGCAAGCCTTCCTGTTTTTTCCAGTCAATTGATTTCTTAACTGTGAGTGAAATAGCTGCTAACTAGTCAAATTAGAATGAAAATATGCTGTCCTCAAAAGAGACTTCTGTAGCCAGAAGCTGGTTTAGAGGTCACCAGACTCACTGGTTCTGGTTGTAAAGACAGTGATTTTTATCTTTACAGTGATTTTTCTTTTTTCTTTAAAATTCAGCGGCCTGGGTACTGTTTGTCCTATGAATAATATGTACCATTTCAGTCGCTTGTGTTGCTTTAATAGGGCAAGGCATTCTCAGACCTTAGTGTCAGTTGTTGCAATCTTTAAATCCAACAATAAAAAAGCCTAGCTCCTTCACATTCCTTAATTGCTTTGCCCTTCCACCGAATAATATAACTTGATACACAGCTGTTCCTGTGGTGTGGCTTTGCCTTGTTCTCCAGTTCCTTGACTTAGCTAGCTTTATTCCTCCTAGCATCTTGAGTTAGAAATGGAGAGAAATAGTAAATTGCTACATTTATGACCAAGAAACTAACATGTTTTAAGCATGTTTTTGTCCATGTTTCTCCTGCTTCTGTGTAAAAGGAACACCTGGTCTTAATGCACAGTGTCCAAATGTCAGTTGTTTGTTCTGGTGCTTTTAATCCCACAACTGAGTAGTTTGGGTGCAACAATTGATATTTAGAAATATAGGAAATTGCTATTTATTATTCTTGATATAAGTAGTATGCATAAACCTTATTGACTTTCTCTGTATTTCTCATTTCAGAACCTATTCGGTAGCAAGGCAACAACTGGGAAATGTTGGTACATCCATTGTGTGGAAGGAATGTGACCCATCTGGGAATGACAAAAGCAAAGTGCTTGATAAATCCCAGCTCAGCTTTCAACAATTGGGAAAATGTGGGGAAAAAAGTCTGAAAGAAAACAAAACTTAAATGACAAGACAAACTTAGTCAGGAAGACTGAGAATTCATCAAGGGCCATCTCTGATTAAAGAAACGAGACTACAGAAGAGACATTGGAACTTTTGATGAAGTTCTTATAGGACTACCAGCAACTTGTAGTTAGTGTAAACAAAATCTGGTAATTTTCCATGTTGGCACATCTTGTTCAGGTGGCTTACGTGGTTTTTGCTGAAGAGGATTTGTATAACTTAAGTGGAGGGTGTCAGCTAAACTTAGTCAGTGAATCAGTGATGTTGACATCTCTTAATGTCTTGCATCTGAAAATAGATAAATGCTGATAACATTTGGATCTCAAATCCTCTACCAGCTAAGGAATCAGTGATAGTAGGTTAAACAAGTATCTTACGCTTCTTGTGTTTAAAAAAAATATCATCTCAGTAGTGTTGCCACTTCAGCTGTTGCAAGACCTGAGAGCTTCTGGTACCTGTGGTCCTCCTCCTACTCCTATTTTGTATGGTTGGACAGAGTAAACAACAGATGAAATGGTACTGTGAGATACACCAGCACTCAATCCACCTTGCTTGGCTTTCAGAGCCATGTTCCACCAGCCTTCCCTGCAGGTATTCTGACTGTAATTGAACTATCATCTGAGTTCATAAACTTCAACACTGTGGGAAGCAATCACTCTGAAGATGAAATCATTTATTGTCCTATTTGTAGACTGACTTTATGTCCTTATTTGAAAGAAACAGGATTTCTAATACTTACTATTTTTTAGAATTAGCTTCTGAAATGTTGGTGCTGTGCTTACTTGCCTTCCTCCCTCCTAAAATGCACAGTATCTCTTATCTGTCATCATGCCACACATTATATATAGATAGGAAAATCATCTATCACTTCTTAGGATTGGGTTTCTGATTTATTCTTGGGATTCAGGAGGTGCACACAGATTCATTTACAGGACCTGCAAGTCAGGATATCCAACTACTCATTCCTTAGAAGCATTAAACATGTCATAAGAGTGATAAACATACATATGAAACATTTCATATATAATACAGCTCTATAGTATCTGGTGAGAACTTCTGATGATTCTATTGCTCAAACAAGTGCTGTTATCCATGGTGGCAAATCAACTACTGCTACTTCTTAACAATTGAAATCCTTATTCAGGCAGTCTCGTACTTTCTGCTGAGATTTCTCTTCCCTGATTCTGAAGTTGCTGTTTAGTTGTGTGCCTCTCAGCAGTTCTTGTGCTCTCCTGTACTAATACAAACTACTAGTTTTACTATGGACAAATAACCGTTCTGCTCAGGGTTATGCTTGAGCTACCCAGGATGTTTCCTGACTAACGTTCAGGACCTCCCGTAGCAAATAGCTGTACCGAGAAGGAACATACTGTCTGATTTTTTTTCTCATTTGAGAATATGCTCTGAATGTGGCTATACTTGGCAAGAAAGAAGCTGATGAACTTTGGCACTGTTTGCTGTAGTTTTCTTGGACCTTCAGGAGCCTTACTGAACCTACTGAAAACCATGAATTCATTTCTTGCACAGTACCAGAGAGCAGCACACTTGCAAGCCTTGCCTTGCATAGTATGGGATGTGGAGAAGGAATTAATCTGTGAAAGGATGGATTGTGGGTATGATACCACATCACTTGATGTAGGGCAAGCCATCTTATTTTTGGAACTATATCTACCTTATACTGGTGCATTTGTTTTCTTCCCATTCCTACCTGAACTCAGCTTGACTGTGATAACTGACCTAACTCTCTGCTGAGCAGTCTTTCTCTTCCCTAAAACAAAACAATATCTATTCTTTATTCTACATGATTGACTAACACAGATTTCGAGAAACTCTTTAAATAAGTGAAATGCCTTGCAGAATTATTCTGCATCTCTGAAGTCCTCATGTGTACATGTGTTAAAACTCAAGATAATCACTGCTAATCTCAAATGACCTTACTAATGGGTCATTGCTGTTCATCAAGTAGATTGTGAAATCTGTATAAGGTATTCAATGTTACTTGTGAATAACATAACTTTTTAAGAAACGGTACGGTTTTAACTGTTCTTCAAGGGTAACAATAATTATTGTGTTTTCATGTTAAGGACTTTGGCTACTGCTAAAGTATCTTAGAAGTTTAAAATTCTTTGTGATACTAAAAACATGTTCCAGAGGTCTTGGTGTTTAACCATGAGATGCCATCAGCTGAAGTTGACTGCAGCATATTTTCAGAAGATGTCTCAAGTATAGTATAATGGTGCTGAACTTTAAACTCTTTAAACTGTAAAATGGATCTTGTTTTGTTTGGGGATGTACTCAGAAGACTATCAGGTCTAAGCACTTGGCTTGTTCAGTAGCATCATGCAAGTATGAGGAATATATGGTTTTAACCTAAACCTTATTTTCATCTGCTGCTGTAGCTTTTTCTCAGGTCATTTAGTGTGACAACTAGTTTTGTGTTCTACCATTAACAGAGGACAGTCAGGAAAAAGTTAAATTCATTTTTGTTGGACTTCTACTCTGAAAACTTCGGTTATGGTAGTACAAGCAAAGAACTTAGTTCAACATATTGGTGAGCTTAACTTCTTTATCTTAAGTCTTTACCTTAATGCACATCTCCTGTACTACTCTTATTTTTTTACTTCATCTCAGTGTTTACAAACACTTCTTTTTGTTTTGAGATATATTTTCATATACTTGCTTCTGTGCTTAGCATTGCTTTGTATATAAAGTGTGAAATCTAACTTGTCAGTCTGAGAAAACTGGAACAGGTAAGGAATATGCGACTGCTTTGAGGAGTAATCTGAGGCAGAGGACAGCACGCTGTGGTCTACAAAACCAGCCTAAAATAGTGCCTTTATAGCAATGCTCTGCATGAATAGAGCAATCTTTCTAGGTAACTCTGAGGACACTTGTACTTCTGCTAGATACTTTTGAGATTAAAATCTACAGTGTTATGTGTGTTTGAGGAGTTACCTGTAGATGATGATCTTGAGGTTAAAAATGCACCTTTGTCCAGGAAAGACAAAGCCCAAGTTCCAAACTGGTACACAAGCATGGTGAGAATACTGTTAAATCAGTTTGCAATAACTGTATTGAAATCTGTCTCTCTGCTAGGAGAAGTTAACCATGTAAAGACGGAGCCGTGTAATGGTGTTACTGTTTTGAATTTGGTGAAAATTATATTTGTATTTTGATTTCTTATTCTGTACTCTTTACTTTGTTAATACACTTAAGTATCCAAATCTGTATCAGACAACTAAATATAAAGTGAATATGCAGGGCATGCTTTCACCCTGCTTACTATGCTATGTTAGTGAAATCTTAATAGGATGTGTTGGCTGTCATGTTGCAGCTGCTTGTAGTGTTACCAAACTGACTAGGCAGCTGGGTTAGAATGTGGCTATTGCCCAAATCAGTATTATGTCTATAAATAGGAGAATTCCATGAAAATATGCGAGATGTTCACCTTTCCCAAAGGACTGAATATGCTACTTCTATAATGTGGCTGGCCGTAACAATCAGAACAATGTAACAGAAGAAAGAAATTTGTGTGTTTAAAACATTGGGATTAATGATTTTCAAATGTGTTGTTTCTTACATGGGTTGTTTTTAATGGTATTTGTTATATTTAGCCATATCCAGAAGATCCAGCAGTGTACAAACCACTCTCCCAGGAAGAGCTGCAAAGGATAAAAAATGAAAAGAAACAGAAACAAAATGAGAGGAAACAGAAGATATCAGAGAATCGCAAACATTTGGCCAGTGTACGGGTTGTACAGAAGAATCTTGTCTTTGTGGTAGGGCTATCTCAGCGCCTAGCAGATCCAGAGGTGAGCGGTTCACACTTGCAAGTCTTGCTCCTAACTTACTGTCAAGGAACCATTGGAATACCCTTGTGGCCACCCTTGTCTGTCTCCCTGATGGGTACAAAATGAATCAGCATTGAAAAGGTTCACTGCTGCTGAGGCTCCCTCTTCTTAAGGGAACCTACTCAGCTTCCTTCTCCAAAATAACCTCAATAAGTGTTTGTCTTTGCTTTTGGGAGTATGGTTGTTCTATTTTTTTTGTTAAGGAAATTGTTCTTTGTATTTGTTTAAAAATGACTTGTTAGGCTAAAAATTAGCTTAAGGGTTTTTTTAGGTACTCATTTTCCTAGGCTGGATCTGCTGGCACTATACAGCTGTGTCACGCACCAGCAATTCTAAAGTGGGAGCCTGTTTGGATTATAAAGAACAATTGTAGAGTGTAGCACAAACCTGTAGGGAGAGAAGAAAAAAACCAACACTTGAAGTGTAACTAGGAAGGAGCATAAGGGTGGTCAGTTGAGGGGAAAAAAATTAGTAAGAGGAAGACCCAGGAAAGAGTTGACTTGCTACTCTGCATCATCAAAAAGAAGCTTTTCATTTGAGAAAACTGATTGTGCTTAAAATGTTTTATTTACTTCCATCATCAGTCAGCTGCAGGTGGCTAATGGAATTAGTGCTAATGAGTAAAAGTACCTTGAATTATAATATGGAGGGAATGTACTACAGGATAAGGTAGATGTCTTCAAAACTACTGTGCCAAGTTAAATTCACCTGATCAGACTAAATTGTCTGGAGGAATCTAGTTAGAAGTTGGCTGGGGTTGGGGGGTCACCAAGGAATAGGGGCCATTTTTGTGGTC
>NW_008794175.1:91872-128651 GCF_000699145.1 Aptenodytes forsteri | reverse complement strand
CTAGTGGAGAAGAAAAAAGGGGGGGATATGAAGGGAAGAGAAAAATCAAAGTTAAACTGATCTGGCATGTAACACTTCAGTTTCTACAAGAATATAGCAACAAGTATTTGCAAGCAACTGTCAGCACTGGCTTGGTGCTATTTATTACAGAAAAATGTATTAGGCTTCTTTGACCAGATAGAGGATTTGTGAGTAAGAGAAATAATAGTGTATACAGTTAATATTTTTTAACCTCAGATAATTCCACACTGAATACTTGAAGTAATTAGAAGTGGGTTTACTGGGGGGGGGGAGGGGGGCGGTGCGGTGCATGTTGTACTAGGTTTGGTGGTAGCAGTATTCTTACTGACATACCAGAAGATAATGTGTACTTACTGAATATTGCATATAGCACCAAGATGACTTGATTTCCGAGAAACCTAGCCTGAAAGAGAGAGATGGGCTAAAAAAAAAAGTATTCAGTATAGTTAATTTAAGTTATCCACTTAAGCAGGCAAAAACATCCTGCACAAATAAAGATGACTTGAAAGGGGAGATTGGCTGCTATTTGCTGTTTCTGGAAATAGATCTGTGGATCATAATGGAGTACAGGTGGATCCACTTCTGTTGACATGCTCTTGTGAAAATTGTGAAGGCCATGGTGCCATATCTTATCAGGAGTATAATCTGCAAGATACTTGAAGAAACCTTTCTGCTTTACTCAGGATTGTCAGTGTCCTCTGGAATGATGCCCGAAGGTGGGTGTAGAATCTTTCAAGAGGGTGTAGATCAAGTGAAGAGCAGTCAGAAGACACCAGTGGGTGACTGGTTGTCTATACAATGTGCCCTGTAGTTCTACAGGATGTTCCAAATGTGATTAATGCTGTTAGATCTTGAAGACATTGATGCTCCCTTGAGAAGGGAGAGGAGGTGGTTAGGTAAAGAAGTTCTTGGATGAGTAAAAGTACCTTGAATTAGAATATGGAGGGAATGTACTACAGGATAAGGTATATGGAGCTGTGGAAACAGATCTTCCTTTTTAACCTCTCAGGTTATTGTCTAGAACTAGAAATACTCTTAGCTTATCTAGCTTCAGTCTGAGTAGTCAGTACTTCTACACCTCCTTCCATCACGGGGATAGAAAAAGAAAGGCTTTTGGTACCAAATGTGTCAGATATATTGCCAATTCCATTGGCACACAGGTAACTTATTCAACAGAGTTGCTTAATATGCTAGAGATGTTCCTGCTTTGCGCAGGATCCCTAAATGGTGTGTTATTACTAACTGGTGGAGGGAAGGGCAAGACAGGAGTGTTTTGTCTTTGGTTTTTTTCCTTCAGGGATGGGATGTTCACTTATTCATTTCAGCATGATATTGATTCTGAAACATTTTTTCTTGCCCCTGGGAAGTGTCATATATTGTCTTCCTGTACTTAGTCTAGTCTTCTGAAAACTTGAGGCTATCTTGAGCTAATTGCTTTACATTCTTTCTTGGGGGGCAAGTGAGTCGGGATTCAGCGTTTTGTTCCTAGCAGTTAATATATCTGAATGCAAGTTTAAGGTGGTTATTTTAAAACTGGAATGAATGTGACTTCTACTTTTTCCTCAAATTATAAAATAGATACATACAGGAATATTTCATGCTGCATGGGGTGTATCTTGCCAGGGTAGGGTTTGGGTATCTGAGTACTGAAAGAAATTTTAAAAATACAATACAAAATGTGGAATACCCCTCATTTAAGTTCTTTACTGCAGTGGCAATGTACTCTGTATTGCAAGTAACCATGTTTTATGTTGGAAAACAAATCTACATCTACATGCTCTCCTCCTCTTTGTAGAAGAGACCTGTCTTTTATTAGTTAAAGGCTTTAGTTGCACAGTTACACAGAAGAATAAGTACAGCCCTGTATGAATTAACTTTCCAGTATACCACTTTAACTTTCTTTTCTTGTAGGTTTTGAAACGACCAGAATATTTTGGGAAGTTTGGTAAAATACATAAAGTTGTCATTAATAACAGCACATCATATGCAGGCTCACAGGTAAGTCAGCTGCCCTTGTGATTTTTTTTTTTAATTCCTTTAGAGAAAATCCATGTGTGCGGAGTGAATCTGGGGCTCCCTATTTCTGATTAAGCAATAGGTTAAAGTCATAAAAAGAAAAAAAATAATATAGCATTGCAAAAATCAAATTACTGTTAAGTTACTAAGACATTGTCCAACTGGACTGTCAAAGTTGGATGCAAGATGCAATGTACAAAGATTAAAAACTGGGAGGCAGGATGAGAACCTTCAAAGAAGCAGCAATGTGGCATTTATTCACTAATCTGTATTTCAGGGATAAAATACTTAAAAGTATTTTTAGGACTTTCAAGCAACATTTTGATGCATTTCTTCTTTTCCCCATTCTTTATGCATCACATCTAAATTTTTATGAATTCTCCGATTTTTGTCAGTTTTCCTGTTAAAAACATCTAGCCGTGAATATACCAGTTTATGAAGTGAGCTGCTAAAAAGCAACTTAATGTTCAGATCTGTCTGGGGGGAGGAAAAAAAAAAAGGTATGTTTTCTTTCTAGGGTCCAAGTGCCAGTGCATATGTCACCTACATCCGGTCAGAAGATGCTCTCAGAGCCATACAATGCGTCAATAACGTGGTGGTAGACGGCAGAACGCTTAAGGTGGTAATATTTTTACATTCTTACGTATATGTGCTAGGACACTAATATCAGTGCATAGCATAAAACTTTGTATGGATATGCTTGTGTTGATGAACAAAAACGTCCAGTTTATTGGGTTTTGACCTATTTTCCTAGCATTAATCACAACATGGAAGTTCAGTGTGCTTCCAGCAGGCAATGTTTTAGGGGGTTAACAGGTAACTTCTTAAAACAAGTTTAAGACAAAGAAAGAGATGCACCACCTCCCCCTTCCCACAGTGGCTTTTTTGTTATATAGCTTAGTAGCATAGTGTGAAAACCTGATTATTTGCTTTTACAGAGCATTTCTGTAGTCCAAACATCACACCTCTCAAAAGCTCCCTGGGAAATACAAGTATTTTCCTTTTGGTATCTGTGTAAACAGGTATTCAGGCTGACTTGGCCAAATTGGTGGCTATAGAAAATCAGCTAGTTAATATTCATTTCCTGACCGTGCTACAAAACATTAACCAGTTTCATGAAATACAAACTCATAACTACTTATTTGGCTTCTTATGATTATGAATGCAAATATTTACTGAGGCTCTTATTTTGGTGTTTATTTAGATTGGATGAAAATAGAAATACACCCTAATTATCTAATCCTCAAGTATATAGATTTCTTATAAATGCACTTCCTAGTCCATGTGCATCAAAAAATGTATTATGATGGAACTCCAAATCTTGGGAAGGAATTTTTTTTGCAAATACAGCTTTTTTTTTCTTATACTGTAAAAGGCATTCTTAACCTCCAATACTTAAGTAATGATTTTTTTTTTCTTCAGGCATCATTAGGTAAAAAAAAATATTGCAGTTATTTTCTAAAAAATATGCAGTGTCCAAAACCAGACTGCATGTATCTACATGAGCTGGGAGATGAAGCAGCCAGTTTCACAAAAGAGGAAATGCAGGTAAGTGTAATGAATGGGAAACACATGAAATGTGGCATTTATGTATTTTATTGTATATAATTTAGTCTAATATGTGTATAATGTAGCCTTTTGCTGAATGTTATGGCAGAGTTGAATTTTGAAATCCAAAAGGTGATTAACCAGTTGGATATTAGAAGTGAACAGTTAGTTAAATTTTTTCATTGCATGCTGCTTTAAAGGTTGAAAAGTCCCCTGAGTGTTCATGAGTCAAAAAGAGGGAGATAAACTTTTAGCCAAGAATTCAGATAACCTTGAGTTAGCTACTTGCCCTTTGTTCATACCAGTGCAAGGTAACATATGTTATTTTAAATCTCTGTGAATGAAGTTAGTGCAGATCTGGGTTTTCCTGTACATTTTGTGTGTGTGGCTAGTTATCATGGCTTAACTATTGTACTGTGATTTGGCCATGCTATCTGATTTCTGATGTTCCTTTTAGCCTGTGAAGGGTATAGAAACCTTTTGGAAATAAAACACTGAGGGTAACTGTAATAGAGCATAAATACTGATGTAGGGACTGTTTTTACTGTCTCAACATCAAAATGCTTATTATCTAGGGTAGGGAAGCAAGTAAATGGATAGCTTTACTTTCTCAAAGGTGGTGCATTCTGAGGTCTTTTGGGTCTGGGTCTGTCCCTCTACATGAGGTCTGGTAAAGCTTTTAAACTCAATCTCAAGTATGCCAGCCTTGCATCCATGCTGTAATTTTTGCATGTGGTCTGTCCATGAAGCAGGTGGTCCCCACCTCTAGTGCTAGCACAAATGTTGTACAAGTAGATTTTATTTCATGTGTTAGGCTGACTTAAGCCAAGAATAAGGAAGAATGTCCATATCTATTAAACATTTTTCCTACAAACTAGCAGTTCATTCTGAGGATTTCAGCTACATTTTCATAAATTAAAAAAATATCCTGCTGGTTCAGATGAATAGTCCCTGTAGTATATATTTTGTTGCAGATGATGGCGATAGGAGGTAAAGTTCAAGGAGAACTTGTAAACCAGGCCGCCTTCCCTGTTCATTTCTCGGTATTTCTTCCACCACCTAGATCTGTTATAATATACATGTTTGAGGGTGTGTTCCTGTTTAGGCTTTTTAGGTTTTTTATTAAGCTGTCAGCCGTGAATTTGATCCATTTTGAACCTGTTGATACTGTCAACCCTGTAGTCTTTTGTTGCAGCAAGTCCAGAAGTTCACCAGCTGTTTTCTAAAGTGCTTTCTTTTGCCTGGGTTAAACTGATCTCCAGTTAGTTTTGTCAAGCGTCCCCTAATCTTAGTGTTGTAGTACTTGCTGAAAGCAAAACCCTTATTCACCATATCCATTGCCTTTGTGGTGGTGTAAAATTTGATCTTATCTCCCTCGGCCTTCTCTCCAAATCACATGGTTTCTGGGCTTTTAAACTTCTTTGTAAAGCAGTTCCTCCCTTTCTGTGATAATTTCTGTTGCCCTTCTCTGTACCTTTTAACTGTGTCCTTGAGACGCATCATACTCATCATGTAGGGGAAGCAAAGTTTAATATAGGAGTCCTCAATGTTTTGTTTGTAGTGTGGTGTGGGGGGTTTTTTTGGTTGTGTGTTTTTTTTAGAGTGCCCTTCCTAATGATGCCCAGCACGTTTTTTGTGTTTGGTTGCCAGTGCATAATCAACTAACAATTTCAGAGATCTATTGGCAGTAATCTCGGTCTCTCTTCTCTGAGCTGCAACAGCCAGTTCACAGATAATAGAGTGTTAGTATGGTTTAGGCTACTTTTCCCTTGGTGTGTTACCTGACATGTCTCTGGTGAAGCTTATTTGCCACCTTTTTGCCTGTTTGCTGAGTTCTCTGGGGTTCTTTGGAGTTCCTAGTTATCAGCATGGCAGCCTACTACCCAAAGAGTTTGGTATTGTCAGCAAAGAACTTGCTCTTCACTCCTTTGTCATGCATGCTGATGGTGTTGCATAAAGCTGATGCCAGTCATCAGTCCTCATCGCTTGTTTTTGCACCCTAGACAAGTGACCAGTAAGTCTTACCTTTGCCTTTCTTTGAACCAGCTTCAATCCACACAAGAACCTTTCCTCTATCCCAGGGCAGCTTTGTAAATAACTTCTGCTGTGAAACTTTATCAAAGGCTTTTTTGAAGATTTTGTGGATCTTCTTTATTTATACTTATTGACACTATCATAAAATTCCATCATGTCAGTGAAGTAGGATTTCCCCTTTACAGAAGATGCTCAGATTCATTCAGGTTGTGTTTATCCATGAACTTCTATCTTTTTTTTTTTTTTAAGATAGGCTATGATCTTAGGAAGAATGGAAGTTGAACTTAGCAGTCTGTAGTTCACAGGATCTTTTCTACAGCCCTTTTTGTAGAAGGCAATGGTAATCTGTCAGTCCTCTGGCCTAACTGCCAGTTAAAATTGATAGGCTATATACCTTGGCCAGGAATTCAATTTCACGTATGAGTTCCTTCAGAAGTCTTGAGTGGATTATACTCGATCTTGGTGACTTAAATGAATCTTCCTTTCCTGTTCCTTGTTACATTCCTTAAACTTTCTTCTTGATTTCATATTACTTTCTTGGAAATCATTGGAAATTACACAACTACTAAAAAGTGCATTGTGCTTTCAGTGCACCAGCTTTCTGGAGTTTAGGTTAGTGTCAGTGTATTTACAGGTCCATTTAATGAGATTGAATGTTCATTGTCACTATTTAAAAAAAATAAAATTGTCAATGGATGAACTTACATTCTAAGTTCAATAATTGTTAATAGAGCTAAACATTGTGACAAACTGAAAAGAACTGGTAGAACTCCAGGAAGTCTCTGAAAGTGAAGCTGGGAATTTAGGTAAGGTAGGTTGGAGATGCTAAGTTTGGCCTCTGGATTGCTTGTTATAAATAAAGCCTGATTACTGTAAGCTCCTATATAGGATTTTAATCTTGTTTCTTTATTACATTTATGTGACAGGTAAGTGAGCTTAGGACTGGCCTGATGTTCCTGGCCATGACGTTCAGTCTTTTGCCACTGAAGTCTTAAGCAAGATGAGAGATCCAGGGACGTTTCTTCTTACTCAGCTGCTTAATGTTTGGAGTGCAGATCTGCGCATCTGAGCTAGTTGCTTATATTCTATTCATAGCTGATGGCAAAAGAAGCATTTCCAGGGTGCAGTATACCTCAAAGTTTGCATTTAGGTGAACCACACTCTAGAACCATACTTTTTTCTCCTGTAGGTAGTAGCTTGGGTGTAGACACTGTGACAAAGTTGGGTAAGATGATGCATACACCAGATGTTTCAGTGTCCTTTTTTGAGGGTTGTGTAGGTTGACTACATAGAGAAAGACACGTTCAGAATCAACCAGTAATGGAGAACTGGAGAATTAAGTAGCAAAAAACTGGAGATATTTACAGTGTTTGACTGACCTGGAGTACTCAAATGGGATATGCAGTTGCCCTTCTAAAGGAGCCCATAAGGGAATTTAGTTTATCAGCAGTACTATGTTTTTTGAATTTTGTCAAATATTCCTGCTTAATTTTTTTTTAAAAAAGCAAGTAATAGTTTTCTTTTAGGTTGTAATATTTTTCTAGGAGGGTGTCTACAATGCCTGTGCATCAATTCCATTCCTGTTCCACCAAAACACTTATGAAGGGAATGAATTAAGTAATGTACAAATGTTAATTTTTAGGTGTACAAGTAATGTGAGAGCTTTTAAAGCAATACTGAAGATGTGATAGAGAATAACGTGTTCCAGAATTAAGATTCAGAAGACCTGACCATAAGTCTTGGCACTTGCTTCATTTTCTAAAGGACATCTCTTAATACCTGGAAACTCTAGATAAAGCTATTGACAGCTTCAAATTCACTGTTCTATTTTGCACCTTGATTCAACTCATTGCAATACTTAACTTGCAAGTAGTAATTCTTAGGTTGGAGTGGTATAACAGCCTACAAAAAATGTGAATGCTCATCTTGAATTTGTTTCAGATGTCACTTTAAATGTTGGGGGGCGGGGGGTGGATCTTGCTGGTTTTGTTTTGACTATTTAGCCACAGAATGTTATAGATAAGCTAGACTGAAAAATACTCTCTTCCTTCACTCACCGGATTCAATATTCTGGAGTTGGATTGGGCCTCCTCAATTTCTGAAAGCAAGAAATTGTTCTCAGCTAATTAATTCAATTAGTTAAAAGAATATTTCAATTTTTCAGTTATTGAAAAGAATGATTTATCAGTTATTGCTCAGAATATAGTCCTTGTTTACATGATAGTTAACACTCAGACCACCTCAGCTGTTTTCATTAAGCTGATATAAAATGACTTCCATTTTGGAACTTTTGGTTTAAAAGAGAGACTCTTTGTTCCTTCCCATCTCCTGAAAAGCTTAGTATGGTTGATATATCAAATGCAGACTGCCTTGGAGATTTAGAAGTTATTTAGAAGGTATACTGTGAAGCTCTTGATTAGAACTAAAGAGCAAGTTCTAATAAGGTTGTAACTATGGTTGTAACTATTTTTTTGCTTTAGAAGTCTCAAAAAAAATTATAAATTGATAAATACATCCAAGTGATTTCTAGCAAGCTTTAGATTTGTTGAGATCATGTCTGTGCTGAGATTGAGAAGCACTGTTTTGAGTTTCAGTCAGGAGTGACCTGTTAAGTTGTTAAAGCTCAGTTACTAAGCTTTGGGATGTACATATGTACCTTTATATATAAAAAATATTTTTTTTATAGCTATAAAAATATATATTAAACCAGTATTCATTCATTGTGAGTTTCTCTTTCCTTAGGCGGGTAAGCACCAGGAATATGAACAGAAACTACTGCAAGAATTATACAAACTAAACCCCAACTTTCTCCAATTATCTACGGGTACAGTTGACAAGAACAAGAACAAAGTGACAGCACTGCAGAGGTATGATGTGTAAGTACTGATGCTGGACTGCCTGGCTGTGCTTTCTTTCTGGTTATTCCCAAAGAAAACTTTCTTATTCCTATTGCATCCCCTAAGTTGCCCGCTCTTTTTAGCGGCTATTATATGATAAACTCTGATACTGGTTTTCTCCATGCAGAGACATATGCACCACTTTGTTCTAACACAAAGTGAGAGTTTGTCTTAGTGAAGAAATGTTTTTATGCTGTGTGCATTTGGATCACTAGTTCAGAATGAAGTATTCTTACTCTGAAAGAAGACCCTGTATTTTAAATTTGCATAAACACATATTTATTAAAGACCAGATGTCAGCTTTCTTGGTATGGTGTCATGATGAATGCAGTCTGTACTCTCACAACTGAGACACCTTATAGTCTTGATATGTGTTTTATTGTGGTTTTTACATCATGATTTATAGTGCAGTCCTTACATGAGATGTAAGGACCTTGGAAATTGAAAGTAAAATCAGTTTGTTTCTTTTGTGTAAGAATTCACAAGATGTGAATAAAAGGTTTCTTGCTTTCGTCTAGTAAACTTAAATGATACATTTTTCACTATGTTGTAATTGCAGATATCACTACTGCTTGTTAAAATAATATTCTGTTGAAGTAGTTTGTTCAGTAAGTTATGAAAAGATTGTATGAGTACACAGTCATACAAAGATAAATGAAAGCCTAAGGTCATCAGTCCTTATGTGAATTATCCACTCAAATGTCATATTTAAGATAAATAAAAACTGTTAATCTCCTCCACTCCTTTTTGTAGGATTTTCATAATGAGATGAGTGGTTAAACATTGGAACAGGCTGCCCAGGGAAGTGGTTGAGTCCCCATCCCTGGAGGTATTTAAAAGATGAGTAGATGAGGCACTTAGGGACATGGTTTAGTGGGTGGTGGTGTTGGGTCAGTGGTTGGACTCGATGATCTTAGAGGTCTTTTCCAACCTCAATGATTCTACGATTCTATGGGCAGAGTGGAATGTAAAAGTTAGATTGCACTTCGTATGCACCTTGGTCTTGTAATCAGGGTTTGTGTTGTGTGCCAGTTTATTCACTACTGAATTTTCCAGAGAATAATTTGCCACTGGCAGCATCACTGCACAACAGTTTAAGCAAGAAAGTGGGTACTGTATCTAAAATATTGCCAATGGAGCTTGAATAAGCAGAATATAATTCTGAGAAACTGGTATCCCAGCTGGTGTACTGGCATTATTTTCTTTAACTTCTGGAGGAAGTGTCATGTGCTCTTTGATTGCAAGTGGTCAGGACCTCCAGTTGGATCTTCTCTTAAGGACTGTGCCGCTTCTTATTTCTTGGGCACTGGTTCAATATTGACTTGGAAGGTAGAGTGCAGTGAGTAAAGCAAATATACCACTTCCTGCATTTGGGTATTGATTATTTTATGTTCAGTCTGAACTAATCTTAATTTGAAACCTAATTTGATCCCAGCAAAACATGATACCAGCGAGGAAAGAATGCTCTATCTGAAACTGCAGCAAACTTTTAAGCCTTCAGAAAGCAATTAGAATTGGAGCTTGGTCAGTCTGTGGTGCTAACATTTTGGCACTTGTGGAAAAAATGTCATGTTACTCTAAAGGCAACAAGTGGTCTGGAGTTAATTTCTGTTGTCAGCTGAACAGTGTCATCACAACACAGACTCTGTTCTTTGCTAATGGCTAGGCACCACCTTTTGGGTTGCAAAGTGAATTTCTTCTTGCAGCTGGGATTTTGAAATGTTTCTTCGAGTCCTGTCTCATCAGTACGAAATGTAGCTTGTGAGCTGGTGAATGCATGTTGTTCTCCTTCACAGCTTTCTACCCAATTGGGTGGTTCTTGGTTTTGTCTGATTCATTGATACAATATTAATATTTCTGGCAGTTTGTCAGAGCGTCTGACAATTTTGTGGTTGTTCTTGTGTTTCTGGGGTGCAGGATTTCTGTTTCACTCTGGAATTGAACAGAAGTCGAGGTCTAAATAGTAGATGTTTCATTATAAACATCCAGTAGTAGAAAACAGTTTCTTTAACTGTGCATAAATGCTTTTTCACAATTGTGTTCTAATTTGAAAGGTCCTACTCGCAGACCTTTTTTTTTTTTCTTGCTGCTGAAGGCAAATGTTAAAATCCCCATACACTTTGTGTATGTGGGTACTCATCTCTTGGTATGTCACTTGATAGTCATGGTGACTGCATTCTCTTACAGTTAGAGATATATGCCACATTTAAAACAGATGAAGGTCTCTCCCCGCCCCCCCCCGCCCCCTTTTTTTTTTTTTTGCTCCTGCTGAGCTTTTCCTAAAGAACTGAAATGAATGTTTTCTTATGCTACAAGTGGAAACACTTATTAAGCACTTTCTGGTCTTTTAGACCTTTAGAAGCATGCAGCTTTGAACTTAACCAAAACAAAAACACCCACATGTCCCAAAACATAGAACAGTTTCTTTCTCTTTACCTTTCTCCTTGGATGCAAAACTGACTTTTAACTGTGACATTTTAAAGTCAGTTTTAGTATAGAGATGGCTTTGCACTGCAGCGGACATAAATTTTGATATTTAAAATAAATCTGTTAATGGATTGAAAGTCATCTTGTATCTAGATTACAGCTCATTTTTGTAAGGGTGAGAATATTAAACAACTGACATTACACTGATGATGACAAGTCTTCATTCCTTGATGTTCAATATCTGATCAACTCACTATCTCTAACTTATTTCAAATGTGTACAAAGCAAAGATGAGATCTGTAAATCAGGTCAAGGCTCTCATCTGTGTACACATTGTATAGGTATGTGAGAAAAGATGGAGGTAGAATAGCAAATCTTACAATACTAACAGATTTGAGGGTAGCTAGTAATACCAATTTTATCTGAACAGGAGTAGGAAACACTTGTGTTGCTATAAGCAGTTATAGGAATTTCCAGATTATGACTGTGAACTTACTAAATTGACCTAGAGATGTAGAGTAAATGTTGGACCATGTAATAAGAACATAGAAATGAAGGGGGGCATCAGGAGGAACATATGTATTTAAAAAAATTTTTTTTGAAAGCTTGTTCCTTATGAACACAGCACTTGGACACCAAAACCAGCATCTAATTGAAGCAAATGAAAAGCTAAAGTTAATATAAAAACTGGAGAACACAAAGGCAAATCTTGTATACTAAGATTGTAGGGTTAGCAGATGACGCTGTACTTGAATGCATTCAGTTATAGATGATATTCCAGTTCGCTTCAATTTGTATAAAATGTAACTATTTTCAGCAAAAGAGGGCTTTGAGTCCTCTCTTGAACGTCTTTCAGATCTAATGTAAACTCTGAAATGAAATTTAATGTTACTTTATAAAAGGGGAAGTAATTATGGCTTTGAACTAGAAATGAAAGGAGCAGTAACTTGAATGAACAGTGTGTTGATCTGACTGGTGTCATGGTCTGTTAATAAAGCTGTGGACTCTTGAGTAGGCGTAAAACACAAACTTCATCTGTTGGGACCAGGCTTGATAGAGCCTCGAATATAAAACATTTTTTTTAAAAAAGTGATTTAGTTCATGATTTACAGAACTTGCAAATACTTATGGGATAAAGCAAATCTAAATGAGGTGTGTGTAGGTCTGAGTACTTGAAGCTGTCAATGGATTTTTGGGGTTTTTGTTTTTTTTTTTCCTCTCCCCCAAATGGACAAGTTTGGACTTCAGCGTTGGCAGAGCAGCTATCTATTCAGTGAAGAAAACATAATTCCCCCCAGTTTTCCTGCTCCCCTCCCTACCCCACTAATTCTTTTTTTAAGTCATCACCATTTAAAATCTGAGATATAATATCCAGATAAATCTCTTCTTATGGATTGTCTGGCACAAGGATTCATTTCCCCAGTGCTTACAATTTTTAAAAACACTTTCTTCATAACTTGAACTCTTCTTTTTTTTTTTTTTTTTTTTTACTCTTGCCTTTTTCCAGACCCAACAGTAATAACAAAGATGCCTGGCCATCATTACAGAGTTCAAGTAAATCAGCCAACGGTTTAACAATGGAACACAGGAAAACGCCTCCTATATTAGAAAATGGCACAGACCCAGAACACTTGACTCCAGATGGTGCAGACTCAGATTTCGGGTAATTGTGCTGCCTTTTATACTTCAGATAGCTTGCTTTCTCTCTCACTGATTGGTGTGGAGGGAATGATTCTCCAGTCTCTCTCTCTGGTTGGAGAGCTGGATTCAAATCCTGATCAGGTCATGAAAAGCTGGGCTTAGCCTAGCCCATGTCAAAAAGACTGATTGGCAGATTGTGCAGGAGAACCCTAACGTGAAGTTAGTAAGTGATGGTACAGGTAAGGGCTGAGGGCAACTGAATAACCGGGGGATCAACAGCTTATATAGCTGCATGGTCCCAGTCAGAGCTGAGCCCTTTTCTATACAGAAGCTTCCACAAAACGCGCTAGTTGCTATATATCAGGAGGCTTGTCACTTGGAAAAGCTTCAACGGAAGTAAGCTAAATGTTAGGGCTGAATATCTGTCTTGTCTTTACAGTGGTGTGTTCCAGAAACACAACTGCAGAGGTAAGGGTTCCCTGATATCTCTCAGTAACAGGAACAACAGGGCAGCAGATTCAACTGAGGCTTCTTTGTGGAGAGGAAGTAATTCATCTGCTTGGAATAACTTCCTTATTGCTAACCAACATTTTTTTCCTCTTTTGGTGCCCTCCTTGAATAGAACTGGTGTCCTCTTCCATCATAAGCATTACTTGCAGTTCCAATGGTAATCTGTAGTCATGCTGTTTTGTTTTTTATGGACCCCCTTAAGTAATATTGGTTGGGCTCATTCAGAGGTTGGATGGGAAAATAACAAGGTAAACCCTAATATTAATTTCAAGAAGTGGTGTTGCCGATTAGGTAGCTGATCTTCGCTTTAAATCAATATTGAACCGACGCATTAACATTGTGAGTGCTGTTGAAAGAGGTACCTTCTTGTTAGGCTTAATAGCAGTCCCATTGAGGTGTGATTAGAGATCCTATGGTTGCATCTCAGTAGTGACATGCAGCTTCCTTATCTTTTCTGAAAAGAATGTACTAAATGTTTGTAAAAATATTGTAGCCAATAGATAATTAATCTTGTTCATTCCTGAGGGCTGGAAGCCTGTCTTACGATTAAAGGCTCCTTAGGCAGGTTCAAGTATAATAAACATTTTCAGCACTTAGATTGTCATTAAAAGTTGTCTTACACATAGCTTTTTAAACTGCAGCATTGTGACTTTCTGTCAGCAGCTTTGGGAAAAGAATTTGGCTGGAATATCAGCTCTACAATCAGAATGATTGTGCAGTGAAGAGCAAACTTTCATGCTATAGGTATTCAGAAATTACTAACCCAAGGCAGTTTGTTCCAAATGGAAGAACTTTTATTCATGCTGTTCGACCACTGAGTAGAAAGTATTTGTAAATCTTCACTGGAGTAATGCTTGTTTGCAAGTATATTCCTCTGATTTTTCTTTCATAGTTATAAATACTTCAGCTTCCGTTATCTTTCTGAGATACCGACTGAGTGTTCTTTTGCACAAAAATTGTTTTTATTGATGGATTACCCTTATACAGTTTCTTTAGAATGGAGAAGAATTAATTCTGCTGGGTTTCGACTCCAGTTATTCTGGGATGGGGAGAATGAATATGGAAGGAAGCAATCTTATGAATTTTTGACCTTGATATGTGGCTCTATGCAATATTTAAACTTTGCAGCAGCAAGGAGTGTTTGAAAACAAGGTGTAGCTAGAATCTGAAGTCTGCACCCAATTAAAATAATGACTATATATATATTTGTCCTGTGCTAACACATCATGCCTGTAATTTGACTTGTATCACATTCTGGTCTCTTAATGGAACTAAAATTCATGTTCTTACTTCTGGTCCTTGTTTGTAGGACCGGTGTTTTGGGCTGTGCAGCCTGATGCTTGTGCATCTTCTCTTAAGGGTAGATAAAAATGAAAGTACCTTGAAGTTGTAAAACAGAGATTTTAATCTGAACTTGAACTAATACTGTGTCGTTAGCGTGGTATTTAGCTTAAGGCAACTCACAGATGCCTGTAAGAATGTTGAATCCTACGCCATTTCAGCCAAGTCATGCTAATTCCTAGTGAATAGCTTTCTGAGGTGGTTTTCTACTAATCTTATCTTTTATTCTCTGTTTGTTGGTGGTTTTTTATGCTATGTCTCTTCCTGCGTTTTTTTCCTCTTCTGTCATCTCAAAACTCAGTTTTCTTACCTTAGAACTAATTTCTGCTAGTTAAAGCTGGAAGGCTGGTGGGAAGCTTAACTTGCCACCAGGACTAAATAGTTAATTTAATCTTTTTATCTCTCCTCAGATTTATTTAGGACTTGTATGGGAATTGACAACTTAGGTATTTGGAAAACAAGTATGTTCCCAAGTTTCTCTGCAGTAGTAGCATAGATGGAACTGACTACTACGGAATACTGCCACAGTACATAAGTTCTGGTTTTTTGAATGGCATAGAGTTACTATGAACATGTTTAAAACTTTCCTTTTGTTCCTTAACAGGGCAGTCAACAAGCAGAGTGGAGAGTGGTGGGAGGAAGTGTGACAGTATATGGCAAATGATTGGAATGCTTATGATTTTAAAAAAAGTCTCATAAGTGGACTTTTTTCCTTCTTAATTCCTCCTGATTAATTTCATTTTGTCTTTATTTCAAGGCTTTCCTACTGCTATGAAAGCAAATGTTGATTTTCACATTAAATACTTGAGTGTCTTATTGTCTCTTTTCCCCTCCCACTTTTGCAGCCCCATTGACAAACCTTCAGATTCCCTCAGTATAGGAAATGGTGACAGCTCCCAGCAGGTAAGACATAAAGATAAATGCTGTGAAAGTAAGAATTGAATTTGAGGACTTGGTGCGACTTGTAGTTGGAGAAGCCAGTATTTTCTGAATGTATCATAATTTTAAACAAAACTAAAAAATGCTACTGCTAAGTCGATTTTTATGTTTGACCTTATACTGAGCTATATATTAACTAACCTAATTGCAGCCCAATGTTTTGAGGAAATTTTTCAACTGTATTAGTGAAATATATTTTATATATAAACACTCATGTCCTAATTGTTTCTCTTCCTTTCTTGCCTGTAGATAACAAACAGTGACACACCTTCACCACCGCCTGGTTTAACAAAACCCAATCCAGTCATACCCATCAGTTCATCTAATCACAGTGCACGGTCTCCTTTTGAAGGGGCTGTAACAGAATCACAGTCGCTCTTCTCTGACAACTTTCGGCACCCTAACCCCATCCCTAGTGGGCTTCCTCCATTCCCCAGCTCTCCACAGACTTCAAATGACTGGCCCACAGCACCAGAACCACAGAGCCTCTTCACATCAGGTATGTAGACAGGTTACATGGCTGAGTATTGCTTGCTTTTGCAACTGATGACTAAAACTGTGTAGAACCAAAAACTCTAGGACTTGCTCCATACTGGGTTTTTTCCCCCTTCACGAATGATTAAAATTTGTCACTTAACTACAAATGAATTTCACTGATGTAAGGGTTTCTTCTAAAAGAAACTTTACAGAGTTTTCCAGCTGCATGGCTAAATTATCAGACTGCTTATTTTAATTTTTTTAAGCCATATGCCTGTCTAAATAATAGAATGTGACATGTATGCTTAATATTTAATGTTACAGGTTTTTATTGAGAGTGGGGAAAATGCATGGTGTCAGTATATGTTGGTGTAATAATCTGTTATAATCTATAATTCTAACATCAGAAGCTGTGCAGTGGAATTTAGAATTTTCTTTAGTATCCTGCATAGTTATCTGAAGGTGCCTAATCTTTCTCTTTCTGAAGTGAGATTATATACATTCAGAAAAGATAGAAATATGGTTAATTACATCAACTGAAAGATACCTGTATGTTCCAGGTACTTTCCTGTGAAATACCACTTCATATGAATGAAACATCATTTTAGGTGTATTTATTTAGTCTTGGGCATGGTTAACAGTATTTAAGAGCTCACATATTATAAATCTGGGGGAGTTGTTAGAAAATTAAATGAAACAATATCAGTAATAAATAGAATGTAAATGATACTTTAGGACACTTGGTTTACTTAGTGATTAGTTGTCTTTTGATGTTTATCTGACTTCTGGATTTGAAACATCATTTTAGGTGTATTTATTTAGTCTTGGGCATGGTTAACAGTATTTAAGAGCTCACATATTATAAATCTGGGGGAGTTGTTAGAAAATTAAATGAAACAATATCAGTAATAAATAGAATGTAAATGATACTTTAGGACACTTGGTTTACTTAGTGATTAGTTGTCTTTTGATGTTTATCTGACTTCTGGATGTCATAATCCTGTTTGCAAACAATATTTATTACCAAGGAAATTACCTGCTGCTAAGGTACTATACACACCAAATTTGTGAGGATTAAGTAGCAGAGAGAGACAATTTCCAGGTAGTAGAGATCTTGTTTGTTTCGTAATTAATATAAAATATATGGTTGCTATTTAAATAAGAATACAAAGGACAAGTTTTTGTCTGTCTAGCAGCTCTTTATCTATTGTCATGGATTTTAGAGTGAAAATAGAAGTGTAGATTCCTTTTCTAAGAGAAGATACTGAGCTTAATTTTAACTACTTAAAGCAGCAGACCAGGTTCCCTACCAGCAGAGGGAGTTAATGTTGTGAGTGATACTACCTTGTACTCATCAGTTTGCATTACCACAGTTTTGAGGAAAAATACTGTGAAACTAGAGCCAGCATTCACTGATCCTGAACAAGAAACTTAAACTGTGTAATGAAATGAAGTAGTAATTGAAAATGCAGGGAAATTCTGATAACCCTTTTTTTTTTTTTTGCAACACTGCCTCAAAATATTTAACAATATCTTGTAATGCAGTTCATTATTTCCTTTTGTTTTATCAAGGTGTCTACTCCAGAATTTGCTTTGTTTTTCTTCATAATGGTAGACAGTGGGGTTTTTTTATTTTCTTTTTTTAACCACTGCTCAGAGGTTTCCCCTTTCAGAGGGAACATCTCCTCCCCACCTTTCTTGCACAGCAGAGCTGAAGCACAGCATTAATACTGAAAACAAACTACTGAACTGAGTAACAACCTTATTTAAACTCCGCTTGGTCACACTTCTATCAAGTAATATGGGTGTAAAGAAGGTTCTAAGCAAGTGTTTATTGGTTTCTTTCTGCTTGGTGCTATTACTGAAAATATTTCTGACAAGGCTTTTCTGTAGTTCAGGAACAGAGCAATTCTGCAGCAAAAATACTATTTGCCAGCTCTACTGCTTCACCTTAAGTAGAATTCTATGACAGTTTGATCTGAAAATGGCATTGTAAGCTGATGATAAGGTGTCTTCGGGGAATGTATAAAGTATCATATGAAAGATAACTGGCAACATAGATTCAGATACACTGAGGCTGAAATTTTTATATGGATAAATACTTACTAATTCTTGTTCTAAATCCTGTTCCTCTCCTCTCCAACAGAAACTATACCAGTATCCTCCTCCACAGACTGGCAAGCGGCTTTTGGGTTTGGTTCCTCCAAACAGCAAGAGGATGACTTAGGGTTTGACCCCTTTGACATCACCCGCAAAGCCTTAGCAGACCTGATTGAGAAGGAACTGTCAGTCCAAGACCAACCTTCCCTCTCGCCCACATCTCTTCAGAACCCTACCCCACACACTACAACTGCCAAAGGGCCAGGCTCTGGATTCCTGCATCCTGCTGCACCCACAAATGCCAACTCTCTCAGTAGCACCTTTCCAGTCATGCCACAGAGGTTCCCACAGTTTCAACAGCATCGAGCAGTTTACAACTCCTTCAGTTTTCCAGGCCAAGCAGCTCGCTATCCTTGGATGGCCTTCCCACGCAATAGCATCATGCACTTGAACCACACAGCAAATCCCACCTCAAATAGTAATTTCTTGGACTTGAATCTCCCACCACAACACAGCACAGGTCTGGGAGGGATCCCTATATCAGGTAGGTGAATCGGGACAGCTGTGAATATGCCTTAATTCATGCTTTCAGCTTCTCTGAGCCAGGACAGGAAAAGGGAATAGCCAGCTACAAGTGGTAGAGTAGTATCTCTTGACTGTCATACTAGGTTTATGAACAGAGGGAGGAATATTGTTTTAAGTAGGCCCTTTCCATTTTTTAAAAAAAAGTATCTGGATGTTTAGCCTTGTAATATTGAGCTTTATAAGGAAGGTGGAGTATTCTGTGCCCGCTTAATTTTGTGCCAAAGCAGATTGGTTCTTCAGTCTTGCCAGACTGTGGGTTTCCTTAAGAGTAGCTCCTGGAAGCGCATTGCAACTTCCACGTTGACATGCAGGTGCTGACCAGAGTTCTTAATATTGTGCAAAAAATTGTAATGATGGTAATTTGTGCCAGATGTCTTGGCTGGGTTGTTCCCTCTTGCGCATAAGCAAATGGCTGCACAATAAAACATTCAGTGCTGTTCATTTCTGTACTTCAGATGGCCTTAATATTATGCTAATCTTTCACTGAATGGATGCTTGCAGTGTGTGTAAGAGGATTCATCCTGATTGTGAGGGTTGTGATGTTGGAGGAAAATAAATGTGCAGTCAGGCCAGTTCAGGCTGCTCTGAATGGATTGATAGGCTCTTGCAGTAAATGTTACAACTAAGGAGCTAATTGTAACAATAATTGTCTTGATTAAAAATTCACTTCTGGAGTTTGAAGTCCTTCCATGCTTCCGATTTAGCTTGGCCCAAACAGGGCCTTGTCTTTTCCTAATAGGGAAAAAGATTGTATTAAGTGTATAATGAACTGCAGGTAGAAAGTCTCTGTAAGTTCTTTGTAGCCTTGAGATGGGGAAAACTACTTCTTGAGATGTTGCCAGTGTTATTTTCTTTTCATGGGTTTTGAGAAGTACTAGCTATACTATAAGTGACCTAGAAAAAGTCACTGTGTGTTTGATGCTCTAGTACAAGAGCTAATTTTGGCTGTTACTTCCCTGTACTTTGTCCTCTTCGAAGGCTTGTTGAAGCTACAGTACTGCTGTAGGGTCCTTAGGCTGATTCATAGTATAAACACTTGGTCCAGACTACAAATGCAAGTAGTTCAAAACTCTTTATACTGCAGTGGCAAAGTTTTTAGGCTAAAATGGTTACACTGAAGTTTTTTTAAAAAAAAAAAAAAAAAAAAAAAAAAAAAAAAAAAAAAAAAAAAAAAAAAAAAAAAAAAAAAAAAAAAAAAAAAAAAAAAAAAAAAAAAAAAAAAAAATTGACATGGAGTCAAAAATGCAGCATCCATAGCACTGCAAATTGTTGCTCACTTTCCCTAAACTACATAGAACTTCCAGGAACATTACAAGACATCAAATTTTGACTTTACCACTCAGTTCTAAAAATTGCTGGTTCAAGGGGCCAGTAACAAGACTTATCTTCTGGACTAGGGGGACCAGAAAAATGCTTTAGTGTTGAAAAAGATCTGTTTGTATTACAGGTTGATTCTAGGTTTGTGAAAGTATTCTTTAAATTGCATTACTTTAATTGCCTTTGGCAGTTTGAAAGTGGACCTCTTTGTGTTTGTAGGAGACTCATAGATCCTTGGTACAACTCCTGAAGAACCAGTTGTGTGGTGTTGGTTGATGCACAGCCCGTGCCATGTACTTCCCCCATATGTTTTAAGGCAACAGAGTTGATATTTAAGTATATCCTTTTTTGTACGCAACTGCTAGAACCAATTAATCTCAATATTTTTGGCAGAAACAGTGCTAAAAACAGAAAATAAACATCTGCTGTAGTCTCTGTGGAAAGTTCCTTTGAGTTGGTCTTAATCTCTTGTTACAGAAAACATTGTTAGTTGCGTGACTGACAATTAGATAGCAGCAGTTGCTGTAGTGCAAACACTTCTCAGCTGATCTACATGTCAGCTTTGGTATCTTGAAAAAAGAAGCATTTGCACAAACACAGATTACTCCTTTTTCTTTTCCTGTTGTCAGAAATCAGCTGAAGTCTCAGATAGTTCTGGTTTTGTTTGCTGGGCTATGAATTTGTATTATTTGTATGGTATTTAGTGCCTGGGGTTTTCCTTAGTGATCTAACTGCTTCAGATGTACAAATAATTTGAAAGTCAGGAGATGCACTCATACCTCTTTTTTTGTGTGCTGACTTAATAGTTTCCAGTTTACTGATTATTCTGTCTTTTCAAATCCGTATCTAGTGTACAGGTCTCAACGAATTCTTTTTATATTCTTTTTGAAAGAATAATTCCTGTTCTTTATGCTTGCTTTTAATCTATCAGTAGCAGGTATATAATTATAGAATTTTCCTAGTTTCCTCATTTGATTTACAGATACAGCTGTCTGGTGGGGTTGGGCAAGGAAAGTGGTGTACAGGTACAGAGAAATCATGTTGATGGGACTTTATTACAGCGCTTTGTAACAGACTCTAGCTGACCTGCTAGAAGGGTGGTGCGTATCATAATAGCCATTTAGCAGTACGGAGAGATTAGTTGTAGTATACCCGAAGCTCCTTTTTGTTAGTTCTTTTGTTAGTCTGTATTAGGGTGTTTTAGAAAATGTCATAAACTCAGCTGTTTCAGATGTAGTAACAAAAGAAACCTAGTGCAGGTGAAATCTCATGTTCTGTCTTCTAGCAGAGACCCTCAACTGCTGTCGAAGTTGCATGTTTCCTAAAGTCTTTGATCACAATTTTTTTGCAAGACTATAAATTCCTAAAGCAGATAATACTGGACCAGTCATTTAAAAAAAACAAAACAACAAACCACATTCATTTATTCTGTGCATTTGCCTGCTCTATTTAATCATCCCTTTTCAACTTAATTTATATGAAAACAAGCAGATCTAAAAACTTTTATAACTTCATATAAAGTTAGTATACTATTTCCTAGGCTTTCTAAATCCAATTTTAGTTGATTTCACCAAGTGTATTTGTGGTTTGGAAGCTTGTATGAAGAAAACGGTATCTTTTAAACTGCTGCTGCTTCTGCTTTAGGTAGGCATTAGTATTCGTGTGAATTTGAAATGCTCGTGTGACATGTTAAATGTAATATTCTGAAGCTACCTTTTGGTTAGTCGAGAATCAGGGTTGTGCTGTATTCATAACTCACAGCTCCAGGTAGGGCTGTTTTGTGATGTGTGCCAGATTTAAATGGAGGAACACAGGCACTACCTAAATTTTTTTTTTAAGATCTCATTTTAAAATTTTTTTATGGCATTTGGTAGCCTATTTCTCAGAGGAAGTAGTATTTATTAAACTCATTCTGCAGTTTCCAGTGGAATGACACAATAACACATGATTGACTTCATAATTTTATTATGCATATACTTGAAATGTGTCATATTCATCAGGCATACATTTGTCCCCAACCCATATTTAAACGAACTTTTTGATTGACTGATTCCCAAACTAGCATTTTTTTTTCTCCCCGCACCGTATGATTTTTGCAAACTGTAGCAGATGTTACATGTTCTCATTGTAAGGGACAATTTAGGCTTGTTGCTGTTCTCTGGCGTGGGATGGATTTACTGTGTAATAACTGTGTAACTGTGCTTCAGGAGAAAAGTTCAGTGACTTCTTATTCATGGACAGCATGATTATTGCTGAAAGCAGTCTTACCCTAAACTGTGTGCAAGCTATCCTAAGAATACAGGACAGCGGCTATTCTTTATTCTGCAGATAATGCCAAAGGGAAAAATCCATTGATAGCAACGTGCGTGGGTGCCTTTATTTTTGTTACTTCAGGGTAGCAGGAAATTATCTGTAATTTGATAGCTAATACGCTATCATCTTTGCTACCCTACTGCCTGGTGGTGTGTTCTAAAATAATAGGTATAGTATTGCATCATAGAGTAAGGTAGGTCTCAGATTAACAGTGTGTTTTGAGACAGACGCTTATAAAATGAGATGCATGCATATTAATAATGGGGAAAATAGAAATATATAGTTTTATTTCTTGAGTTTACTGAGTTGTTGGTAGTCATTGATTTTAATACATAGAAAAAGTATAAGAACAAATTCACACAGTTAGAAGTGTGAGGAAAAAGTTGTAAATGGTTAGTCTGCCTTTCCTGTCAGTTCTATGCAAGATGAAGTACTTGACATTTTGAAACACTGGTTATTATTTCATTTATTAATTTCATAATTATCCTGAACATAATTCCAAATGAGAAAAAACTTAATTGTCAGAAGTTATCAATTCAATAATAATGAGATAGTTTGAAATTTGAACTCTTCTAATAATGCTACACAATACTGTGTGTGTATCTTCCCACATAAATCATCGAAACCCCTTGAGTTGGAAGGGACCCACAAGGATCGAGTCCCACTTCTGACTCTAACATAGGGCAGCCTAAAAATTAAACCATATGTCTCAGAACATTGTCCAAATGCTTCTTGAACACACACAGGCAATTTATGTATATCATGCATATATTAGAAATCTAAGATAGAGGAAATAGTCAAGTGGACACAGAGACAGATAGGAAGCATGAGGAATTAAACCTGTTTAGGGTAGGGGAAGAAAAAAGTCTTACCCATTGTCCTTGAAGATAACCACTGTAAAATCTATCAAGTGATTTTAGCCATGAAACCCATTGATGTGGAGATTGCAGTAGACTTCTGTGAACTGTTCCTGAAGCTTCAAAACAGGGGGCTTGAATGTCATAAGTCTTTGTAGTTGAATATAATTGACAAGTCAAAATTTTGTTCTCTCAAGACCTTTTTGTTTTGATGTTGTGGCTTATTTCTCTTGAATATGCACAGCTGAATTGATGGAATTACGTATATTTAAAGATGAGATTGAGACAATAAATAGGTAGACAGTTAATATTAAGTTTGGGTGCCATCCATCAGTCTTTGTGGTAGTTGTGTTTGCATTCCTTATCAAGACACTGATTAGCATGCACATTTGAGTCTTGCCTGCATTTAGGTTTTTGTGAAACAATAGCAGGTAGCAGGGAGGGCAAAGCAATTAAGGTTATATTAAGAAGGTTCAACTTCTTCCCACTTATTTTAAGTTCTGAGTTCTTCCATATTTGAACAACTTATGGTGTTGCATCTTCTCCCACTTCAAATTTTCTGGCCTCCGTGCCCCCAGCTATTGAACTTGTCTTGAACATCAAATCCTTTCTTGCCTAATGCTACCTTTTGGACAACATTTTAGTAAAACAAGGGAAGATCCCTATATGTTGGCTATGATCATATTGTTTAAAAGACTTTAGACCACAGAGAAGGGTGAGATAGTAGAATTAGCATTGACGTGCTCTGCCTTTAATACTGAGAGTCCTTGTCTGACTTGGTATTTTCTCAAAATGTAAACCTTATTTCCATTTGGGGCATACATTTCTTATTTGACTTTTGTCCTTTGGACTTTGTGTCCTCTCTCTGGGTTGATTCTTAATAGTTGATTCTGTCTCCTGAACAAAGGAAAAACACTGCTTGTTTTATACAGTTGTGGAACCAAAAAAAAAAAAAAAAGAATTTGCAGTGTAGCAGCTGACACTTTTCTGTGGTCTCAGGATAATAATTTGGTATGGGGTTTTGGGGGGGTTCTGGTTCTGCTACTGTGCCTTTTTAAAGGAGGGTCTGGCCTGTGCGGTATGGCTCTTGAATTCAGCATGTTGTAAAACTTAAAATTCTCCAAATGCTGTGTACAAAATACATTTAATCCCATACCCTAGCAACAGGCAATGTGACTTAAAGGGATGTGAGGCAGCACTGTTTATTTGGATGCAGTGGTTGAAAGAGCATTTTGCTACACTTTCACATATTGTCAGGTCAAGAGGAAAAGGTTTAACACCGGTTTTAAGTATTGATGGCCTTACTCTTAACAGTAAGAGATGCATTAGTCCATTAATCTTCTGTCCTAATCATTTAAAGAAGACTGCTTGCTTTTGGCTTTCTGACAGCAGCTGGGCAGAAAGCATGGCAGCTGAAAGTAGTCTTCTCTGTGCCCCTGGTCAGCTATAGGCAGCCATAGATCTGAAGTCTTTCTCTGATTAGGTATAAATATTGAAAATAGGAAATCTGGTGAAAATCTTGGCTGATACAACTATTAGTTGTAGGTGCCACGTGTGGCACCTCCAAAGGCCTGTATCTTTCCAGAGTGCAGAGCAGCTCCTCTCAGAAATGGATGTGTTACCCTGATATTGAGGTCACTCCTCATTTGAAAATAAAGGCCTGAACAGTGCTTTGAAATTGTAAAATGAAAAGTACTGTTTGTAAACAACCTTCAGCTGTTTCCCGTATTGCTTTTACTGACCCTTGCATAGACCCTGTGTGTCCTGTTTTCCTCAAAGATGACTGTTCTTAGTGCAGCCTCTGCCACTGAATATTTTGTTCTTCTCATCAGTCCTTATGACCGCTGCATCCCATTTCTTTCTATGGAGGTTCTCGAGCCTCCACTCACCTTCTTTAGGAGGTGCTTTGTGTCTGTGTATCCCCCACCCCTGAAATTCATTCTCCTTTTATTTCCCATCGTAACTAATTTTCTGTTTCACTGGTGAAGAGATGAAGTGTTCAGCACAATATGGCACAAATTCAATTTGAAAATAAACTTTTGGCTTGCTCACTTCCATTGCTCTGGAGGTGTGTTTTTTTTAATGCACCCAGGGTGGTGCTGCTAGGTTTAAAATAAAGTAAATGGAAGTGGGATTTCAGATTAATTTCCAAAATATTAAGTCAGTGTCAAGATTGAAGTCACACTGTTTGAAATCAGCTATGGATATTCCTTGTCCTACCTCTGGTGTCTTGTCCCTTAACTCTCTTACACTTTCTACATGTAGTACTAAGGCCTGCCTGCCTTAGCGTAATCTTGTCACGATGTCTGAGAGAACTTCATCCACAGCACCCGTCCTTTAAGTCCTGCTACTTCTCCATCTGTTCCAAAATCTCATCTCATACACCCACCCTTCCCTCCCAGCACCTTTTCAGTGCTAATATTGCAACTGTTTTTAAAACCTTGTGGAATTTTTTCTTATGATTGTGTAGGAGATACTGTTCCAAATAAAGCTCGATATATAAATATCTATGCCCTCATCTCTGGGAGCTTGGTTTTAAGCTCTTAACGAATTTCTTAAAATCTTTGATTGTAAGATTATTAGGGATGGTAGTGGAAGACAGGCATCCTGCTTTTTTGAGTAGTAAGATGCCTATTTTTAAATGTGTAATTTTATTTTGGAAGAAGAAAATATGACCAAAAAAAATAGAAAGAAAAAAGTATATTAAAAAAAAAATCCTCTAACTTCTCTTGGCTGCAATACATCAGAGGAATGACTAATCACATTAACGCTGCTAGACTTGAAATAAATGCGGTGTTGGCTGAAATAGGTGGCCTGAGTGGCTGACCCAGTTTGCATTCTGGACCATCAGTCCTGACAGCTTTTTGGGTAACTCTTCCCCAGAAACAGGGGGAAACATGCACGTGTGAGGTATTTGACATCAAATTTCCTGACTGTTCGTGTCTGTAGTAGTGTCACCAAATGAGCTTCAGCTGCACTAAATGTCAGGCTTTTGCCTGTGTTTAGGGATGGAAGACTGCACTTATTGCTTATAGAACAAGAACTTTTCCCTTCCTCTTTAGGGCTGGTTCACCAAAAGTTAGAAAGGCTGTTTCCTTTCATAGGTAACCCGTAAGATCTCGGGATGGCTCTGCAGTAGCGTAAGAGGCAGCTCCATTGCCTGGTGTAGCATCTGTCTCCCTCCTCCAGCAGGCAAGATGCTTAGCCTCAGGGTGCTGTGTTCCCTTGGATGCTTTTCTAAAATACAAACTGGCACTTCAAAATATACAGTAAACCACTAGCATGAGTTAAAAGATGTAATTGACTTAGTGATGTTAAAAACCTGGCATTTTCCCTTTAAAGACTGGAAATTAGTACACTTGGCAGTGCCACCTGTTAGTAGCAGTGTCTAACAAGGGGCTGTGCCTTGTGCATGGACCTGAAGCTTCGGATCCTTCTGGGTCAAGTCCATCTCACAAAATATGAATTACGACTGATGAATTTTAGCAAAAAGCTCAGAGTTCATAGGCTTTCTGCATAAATACATTTTGAAATGCACCAACTTGAAGAACCATTGAGAAAGGGCAAACATAATATTTTTAAAAACTGTATTGGGGGAGGAGCATAAATTAAATATCCTGAAGGGATAACAGCAATTAAAAGAGCAGCTTTACAAAAAGTGTTTCTCCTCCCAGTGATACCAAATCACATTTGGGGGATGATCTTTTCCATCCTTTGCCATCTCTTGGTTCCTTCTACATCACGACCTCATTTGAACTTCAGCTTGTACCCAAAGGTATTAATTTTAAAAAACCACATATTTAAAAAGTGGGTCACCTCTATTGGAAGACAGTATTTAGTAATTGGAATGAATTTCATGTCATGAAAGGTTTGTTTTTCTTCTTGGCTTTCTTGCAGTTTATCTAATCTTCCCATAGAATGATAGAAGTATCTACAAATATACATGACTTAATTGTTTGTTGCAGATGTGGAAAAATTAAAAATGAGTTTATCGTTTCTCAGAGTATGCATTCGCTGTGTTAATGCTGGTCTCACAGCCTTGGTCAGAGGATTGGTTGGGTAGTCTGGGCATCCAGAACATTCATAACTAGATAGGCTCTTGCTAATCATTGATACAGCTCTGAAGATCTGATTTTTCTGTGCCAGTTCTAGTATTGTATTGGCCATAGGGCAAATTCCATATATTTTGCTTTTATTTATGCATATATCTATGCGTGTACCCACAAGTACACTTGTACACACAGGATTTTCATTTGAGGTCAAAGGGTTTTTTATTGATGGATAAGGTAACCTGGTGAGATTGAACCCTGGATGCAGGATCTAAGAGTAAGCAGCAGGTATACTTAGGTTAAGATGAACTTTTCCTGAGATGAATGGAATTGCATGTCTTTCTGAGCTTTTTTAATCAAACTGTTCTGTATGTAGGATTCGGGTATCTATTTCTTTTGTTTTGTTAACAGTCTTTGTGTGCTCAGTTTAGGTTTATGTTAATATTTAAGATTACCAGTGGCGAGAGCTGGCTATTTTCTTATGGGGTCCTCTTTTTTGGATGAGAAGCATCTTGCTAGTTCACATGAAAAAGAGGTTATTTATTGACTAAGGTGGAAGCATTACAGACTATATTGTCTTTTTTTGTATGCAGGACAGTGGACCCCAACTTGAAGTCCTGCACTTGACCACTATGTTTTTAGCAATAAATGATTAAAAAGTCAGTAATAAAAAATGGTGGGATACTGTGGAAACATCTGATATGAAGTCAAGCATGTTTTTCAAACCAAGTTAGAATCTCAATTTAAAATTTACTTATAGCTTAAAATTGGGTGGCTGGCTGCTATAATTATGTATTAGATTTGGTCTCTTGAGCCATGGTAAGTATAAGTCAATCACAAGAATTCGCCAGAATACTTAATGTAAAATTGCTTTTCTCAAACCTAACAAAATTCTGACACTGTACATACAAGCAAATATGAATCTTCCTATTGAATATCTAAGATGAGCTGTCCCCTCACTGATGTTGTAGAAGGGATTTCTCCTGAAAAAAATTGATTTTTTTTTTTACTCTTAACACTTATTTAGTCACAGAAAGCTTAAATTGTACTGTCAAATCTTCATCAAAAAGGAAAATTATTTAGAAAAACTTATTTTCCCCTTTGACGTGTATACTTTAGAATTTAATATATTCCTCTTCTACTTGATAGTTTGGCTTACTGGCATGTTAAGTTGCACTTGATTTATTTTAAATTGAAGAATAGTGCTTTTTTTATTTACATGGCTACCTTTTAAATTGGGTACATGTGGAATTAATATAACCATAGAAATCGATGTGGAATCAAGATAAAGCTGCTTTACTTGCATTATTTTAAAGCTGAGAGCGGACTGGTGTCTCTTGACTACCAAAGCCAATTTTGTAGGTGTGTGTATGTACATGTATGTGTGTATGTATGTACACTTCTTTTGTTTCCCCAGCTCTTAGAGCTCATGACCATAAGACTTTTGTTTGAAATCCGCACTGTGAAATGCAACTTAGAAGGCTGTTTTCGTGGATTGCCAAGTTGCTTCCTGTGTGTGGAGAATGTCAGTGAGGCTTTTAAATGTTCCCTTCAAACAGCTTTATCTTCTAGTGCTCTTGTCATTTGATATCTCCCTAATATGAAGTGGCTATTGTATTCCTGACAGGCAGTGCTGCTGTTTAAATGCAGACAGATTCCATCTTAATGGGTGAAACTTCATTGTTTGGTTTAAGCATTGTGGGAATCCTAGAAATCATAGATACACAGAATCAATGAAATCCGAGAGTGAAATCCTTCAGACTGTAGCAGTTTTAAATGGGATTTTACTCATGGTTTTAAAAATTCCATGAGCAAGCAAACTTCTTATTCATATTAAAATGACACAGGTACAGTTTTTATCATAACTTTTGTTGATGGTTAAGTATATAAGCTTTGGATGAAAGGCTTTTGAGTTTATCTGATGTGATGGGGATCATTTCATTTTAGGATGTGGCAAAACGTCCTCTCCTTCTCTTCCCCCCTCAGAGTGAAATATTGGACAACTTTTTGCAAAATAGAAATGCTAATAGTGGAAGGACATTTTGAGAAGAAAATAGAGAAGCCCCAGTCACTTCTCAGGACAGGGTAACGAGCTGTTTCACGGAAAGCACAGACTATCTGTGGTATCTGTGAAAATGGTAGCACAGGCTGGGACTAACAGGGATGTTCCTGGAAAGGGTATGCTTTTCTGGTGGCCCTATTTGTTTCTGATAAGTTGAAAAGACTCCTGGTGAACTCTTTCTGGTAGCTCCCCGGGTGCAACTTTGTCATTCTGGTTGTCTTGCCAAGGCTTCAAAACTAACTGTTACTGTACAGCGTCCTTGAAGATTTTCACAAGGGCCTTCTTACTAGCAGGTCATTGCAATAGCCATTCCATTACCGAATACACCTTGATAGTCTCTTCACTTTTTTGTTGCTACTCTGTGCAGTCAGGTACGTGACATTGCTAATAAGTTTATTTTCCTCTCATGTGATGGTTTTCCTCTGAATTTCTTTTGCTTATTTGAAGCTTTTCTGTAGCACTGTTATGTGCCTTGGTCACACATATGGCATACTGATGAGTTCTTAAAAAGGAAATAAATAATTGCAACCTAGATTTGCAGGACTGCTTGCTTTTCAGCAGGACTAGAATATTTAGGACTTGGCATAAAGATATTATTTAATGGTTTTACACAATTAGAACAAAATTAGGCTCTTGTAATAGCTTGGAATATAATTTTGGCAGAACAAAGAAATACACTTGCTTTACACTTAATGTGATGGTCTTGTGGTCTTTGCTATTAGTCATATTTATTTAAGCATGTACTGTGTGAATTTTGATATGGATTTGACCATAGACTTGTATCAGAATTGGGGCAATAATTTGAAATGGTCTAGTCTCTGTAAGACATTAATTTTAGTGGGCTTGTCTCCTGCCAAGTAAACTGTAAGACATGCTATCCCATTACCCTCAATATAAAAGATCAAGTGTGTCAACATCACAAATGTGGTGCAGCTAAATCTGAAACACCTTTGCGTCTACATTGTGGTGTCATTTGTCAGAATTTATGAAGTCATGGAACAGCCTATGTCAATGCAGCTGCTGCTTGTGCAAACATCTTCTAAAGTGTTGATTATGTACAACAGAACAGTGTTTCTGGCTTGGCCATCATCCTCTTTGCTGTCTCTCCCCCAGATACATACTGCTTTGCCTGATTTGAGGGAATAATGTTAAGGTATTGCAGGTAGATTATATTGAAGTAACACTACCACTGTCTGGTAGGTTGTCGTGATGGAGCAATGATTTTATTTAGAAAGTCATTAAATGACCAGTTTTTGTACAGATGAATGTTCAGGCTTCTCAATCATATTCTATTTTAGGCTAACTTTAAGTATTTTTTTATTTAAATTGCGTGGACAGGTTAAGTTTGTAATGAAGCTTTTTTCTTCCCTTTGCTCACTTTAAGACAGTGGTTGACTTTGAAAATTTTACATACAAGTACTTTTATTTCATGTTGGTATACTACCTCAGACATGTGAAAAAGTTCAGTGCTAGAACTGTGGGATCTGTTCACTTCTGTAAACACAAGTTTCCACTAGGCCAGATAGGATTATGAAATGCACATCGAGGGAAGACTGGAGTTCAGGATGTGTATTTGAGCCTATTTTTCATGTGAATAGTGGTGCTTTCAGTGATGCTTCACCAGGTTATTCTCGGAGACAAAGCTGGGGCACGGGGGGGGGGAGGAATCTCCAATTTACACTGGTGTGTAAAATCGTTTCATTGCAGTCAACTGGGTTTTAACTTGTTTTCTTCTATGTTTTCCCACTGTCTGTGGACATACTGCTTTAAATTAGGATGAGGCTATGGAAGGAGACAGTGTTTCTACTCCTTGAGAGAGGGGAAACAGTGGTGTATTGGTTCTCACGCCCCTAGGTTATGATGTCCAACTGAGAAGTCTGCTAGCTAGTCAAAAAATTACTCCCTTCAACCAATTAAGTTTAGAAGCAGGGAAAGATAATAGGCAAATGCCCTTTTTAATAGATCTGTATTAACTGAGAGCTAACCTTTTCTTATTTTTAACTGGTACTAGCTTCATGGTGAAGCATAAACTTAATTAACAAAAAGTACAAACTAGCTAAGGGATGAGTAGTAATTTCTTCTGAAGATACTTATTTTCTTCAGGTGGTGGAAGTAACTCCTGCCTCTGGGGTAAACTTGCATTTTCACTTGGGCTCTTGCTTAAAACTTGTCAGACTCCAGCAAAGATAGATGATTTAATTGTTTGGTTTGGGTATTGCTATATGGTGCCTGGAGATTGCTCACGTGCTTGGGTTGCATCAACAGTTTTTCTAACTGGGTGTTTTACCTCTCATAGCCAGTAACTGAGGCCTTGGAGAGTAGTGCAGGGAGTGTTGTAGAGTATTGCATTCTCTATTGATCCCATCTACTTTAACACCCTTAATGCATTTTAATCCCTTAACAGATCCCATATTACAAGAATAATTTAACTGCAGCATTTCTCTTTAGAGGCTGGGAGTCTGACAAAGCTGTGGAACTTTGGTTGTGTTTAGGTTTTGGTTTTTTTTTTTTACTCTGTGCATTTATTAGCCAAGCTGGAAAACCCTGTTACAGACACCTGACTAATGTGTTGCTTGCTTTTTCTTTGGTGTCAGAGGGCAATGTTTTTGTCATAGCTTGCCTTTCAGCCCCACAAACCCAGCTGTCTGGGAAAGTCAATAAATCTTTTGGAATTCTGTTTTGTCACTTTTATACCCAGAAGCACAAGATTTTAATAAAGTTCCTTATTGCTAGCAAATTACACAGTTTTTATAGGTATTGAATCCTTTTAGGCCTTTCATCTCTTGACTTCTGTGATTCCAACTGGATTTTGTACTGACAGTTGAGATAAAGGGTAGTCTTCCTCAGTTCCTCCTTATTTTCTTTTGATTTGTGTTAGAGAAGGTACACAGCAGTGGTGCAGTATGCCTGCCTCACAGATTAATGTCTCCTCACAAAACAGTGCCAGCCTCTTCCGTTCCATGAAGATCTTGTATCTCAACTGCTTGCTATCTTTCTGGACTCTTATGTATGCTGTATTATGTCTTTTTAAAATGGAGAATAACATGACAAAAATATTTATATTTTCTTAGCCCAAGGTGGCCTAATGCCCTACTACATTTATTTTCCTATCCCCATTCCTTATAAGTATGACATCTTGATGGCTTTGTCTTCATTATACTTCTTCAATGACATGTTGCAGGTGTGTAGTTTACTACATGTTTATTTTCTTGCACATGACCTTTGAGGGCATATTGGGGATTAGTAATGTCCATGATTATGACCATCATGAGCTTGCAGATCCCCAGTTCACAGGTATTGCAATGAGTATGTTTGCTCATGCGTGGTCCTAGTAAGCATCTTGTGTGTGCTTTTTGCCTTGTAATAGAAGCGAGTAATTAAACTGAGCTGCATTTCTTTGCATAAGCTGTTGGAAGCAGCGGTGAGAAAATAAACTGGAAACTAATGGTGTACCATGCAGAATCTGTTGCACAGTTATTTCTGTGATGGTGAGCTGGCTACTTTTGTTCCAAAAAATGAATTTAGAACTTGTCTCAAATAGGCTTATGGATGTTCACGAGGGTTGTGAGCAAATATCTGTTGCGGATATTTCTGACTAATGCTTCTTAAAATTTTGATTTTTTTTTTTTTTTTTAACCTCAGGATCATAGGTTTGAATGAAAAATGTATTGCGCCAAACTCTTTAAAACTGTGTCCATTAGTATTGCAAAGAAAAAAGTGGGAGCTCTGGAGGGAACAGGAAGTAGATTTTGTTTACAGTAGGAGAAGTGAAAGCCAGTTGTATGCACTATGGCTTGATGCTAAACGAACACAGAACAAATTGCTGATAAGCCTGCATTTTTTTTCCACCCAAAGTGACTTGTACACCAGGCCTCACAGAGCACGTTGCTGCACACAGTGTGTGGATATAGTCACACTTATGTCTGGAGGCTTGATTGCATCTCTGTGCTAAGGTGTTACTAAAAAGCTCATCTTAGGTTACTTGCTTGAGGCAGAGCTGTAGTTCTGTTACTGCTATTTTTTCTCCTGTAGCACTTAAAATTTCAATCTTTAGATGTAACATGATGCATGTAGTAATGGGCAGGCTTTTGGATTTACTTCCACTACCTGATTTTTTTGACCTGTCTTTTCTTTGTTTATGGGAATGCTTAGGAGTTGTCTGTCTTCCCCATGGAGGTACCTCATGCTGTAACCTCTGAGGAAGAGTGATTCCCCAGCCTCAGCCAGTGAGTTGGGATAACAGCAGCTGACTGTAAACCTTCTAGAGTCTGTGGTCAAATGTATTCTGCAAACTTGCCGAGGCACAGAGGATGATTTTTGTATTACACTCTTTGCATCTGTGCTGTTATCCCTGTCCAGGCTCCATGTGCAGCATCAGTCTGTCTGGCCACAGACGTTCTAGGTGTCAGCTGCTGTCCTGCTGTGTGGGGACGTTTATGCGTGCAGATGGATGCTTGTGCTAGCACAGCTGCATTAGGCATGCATAGGGTTAGAACTGAATGCATTGCTCCAACAGTCATCATAGGCAAAGTGGATATAGCAGATTTGCATAGTAATTTGTTTTGAAGTTCAGCTGGTGACATGGAGTGAGGTATGACTTGCTGTGATTTGTGATTGAAGTTGCTTGCTGTAATTCTGTACAGAAGCAGAATCTCATATAAAGTTTATTCTAAAAGAACTCTGGCTTGGGGAAGGAAAGTTCTGCATGAAAGTACAGGATTTCAAGAACTTGCTTTTTTTTCCCCTCTAGTTATAAAAAGGTAATTGCTCGAGACATCAGTTCTTTCTGAGCATTCAGCTTTACAAAAATTGCCAAGGCAGGTTTTGATAGCAAGTGATACTGCTTTCTTCACTCTCCAGTATACGGAGTTGCAAGTTAGTGATATCCTCTAATTTTCCATGAAGACTTGAATTTCTTTCGTTGTTGATGAAGTAGCAGTATTATGTAAGGATCCTGCTGTAACACTTCTGATTGACATCAAGGTCCTTTCTTTAATTAGGACAGGCAGAGATGGTTTAAAAAAGAAAAGTTGTATTCTAGGTTTTTGTCAAAAAGAGCATACTGCCAACATACTACCCAATACTTTCTTTTCAAATATATTTGACCACAAGTTAATTAAGTATGACTTTCTGTATTGGCTGGTAAATACTAGGATGCTCGTGTCTGGTTTGTTTTGCTTTGAGATACCTAAAGCAGGAGATGGATCGTAAAACCTGATAGTCTGTTCTAGATAGTGTGGTTTAACATTTGTGTTCAGGGGTCATTTGCGTTCAGGGATCACTTGCTGTAGTGCTATTAGCTACATTATCCTGTTGTCCTTCTTCAGTACATGCCCTGAAACACTTAGGCAAATAGTTGGGACTTGAGTGTTTTGGTGTCCAGCTGGTTTGCTTCTAACCAAAGTTTTGAGGATGTTGCTGTGTCGGGAACTATTCTGAAAGGTCTCTAAAGAATTTTCACTACTGTTCTTCAACTGCAAGAGGAAATTGCACTCCCTCCAACTTCATGAGAACCTAATAACCATTTCCTTCGGAAGAACATCTGTAGGGCTGTGAACGAGCGAGCTATAACAAAACAAAAAACTTTTGTGATATTCCTCCACCTCCCTGGTTCCTCATGTTCGGTTTCTATTGCAAAGCCCTACCTAGCCTTTCTTCATTTTAATATACTTCAAAAAAACCAAACCTTTTGAGCCTGCTGCCCATTAATAAAGCAGTCGAATTGGGTTATCTAGCTTGCAACAGAAGTATTCTCATAAAGGATCTGGTAGGTTTTCCCCTATTAGTAATAGAGGGAGAGCCACTGTGCCCTTGACTATTTGAGTCTCTGAACGGAAAAAAAATGGGGAAATATGAATTGGAGGAGGAGTTAAATCTTTCTCCCACTCCTTACACTTGGTTTAAAACCTGCCAGCCCCTCTGAGTAATTCATCAATCATATAAACATTGACCCTAGTTTTTGGACAGGGAAAGTATTAAATGCTTAGCTTAAAAAGTAAAAACAAAATCCCATACCCCACCAAAGAAGGACATCTGTTTCTAACTTCAGCTTTTTATTTTTTTTATCTTTCATTTTTTTTTTGTTGGTAAATCTCCCAGACAACAGCAGTTCTGTAGAGAGTTTAAATATGAAGGAATGGCAGGACGGGCTAAGGGCACTTCTACCGAACATTAACATCAACTTTGGTGGACTGCCCAATGCTTCTTCCCCTTCCAACGCCAACCACAGTGTACCAACGTCCAACACTGCCACCACCGACAGCCTGAATTGGGACAGCCCTGGCAGCTGGATGGACCCCGCAATCATCACAGGTAACCGTTTCTCACTCCTTCAGCTCCGCTGGCAAACCATCAAATGGGTATTTGGCACAAACTGATTGACATCTGGAAAAAAAAAAGTCAGTATGCGGTGGTCTCTTCCAGCTTCCATCCACAAAACCTCAAGGGTCCAGGAATTTTTGTGGAACCACTAGGTATAACGAAGTGTCACTTAGGCCTTTGCAATGCATGCCCGGGACTTTTGCAGGCAGTCAGGCGGATCAGCGCTTATCTACAGGGTCAATGTAGGTGTCCCTTCTGCTGGATGGCATGTCCGGTATATGCGCCGCTGGTCCTGAGGCATTGAAGGCATTCACTGGACTTTTTTATTTAAAAAGGGACGTACTCCACTTGTTTATAAAGCTCTCTTTTATAAGGCTGTCTGGCTGTGTTTCCCTGTTAGAGAGGCTGAAGCATGATTCAGGTAGGCAGAGTAGGAGGTGAAGCATGCAGTGTACTGGTAGTTTGGTGTGGTAGGATCACGTCAACAGGGATGTAGTCCTTGTGCAGGATGTTTGATAGAAAAATGTGTGGTTTATGAAGTGCTCTGAGGGGGAACTTTCTCCTATCTGGATTTAATGTTAAATGTTTTGTGGGCAGGGTAATTATACATAATAATGTAAATGCATTCTCTGTACAAACTAATCATGTTTTCTCACTGTTGCTTTTTGTTAGGTTAAATTGACCTCCTTCGTGCTCAGCTTATTGCTTCTGCTCTGACTTGCCTGTATTCCTGTTTTTTTTTTTCTTCTCTTCATAGGTATCCCAGCCTCCACAGGAAACAGTTTAGACACCCTTCAAGATGACAATCCTCCACATTGGCTAAAATCTCTTCAGGCCCTCACAGAGGTGGACGGCCCCAGTGCGGCGCCATCACAGACGCACCACAGTAACCCCTTCGGCACACAGATCCCTCTGCACAGAGCCAGTTGGAATCCCTACTCTCCTCCTTCAAACCCCACCAGCTTCCATTCCCCACCCCCAGGCTTTCAGACAGCCTTCAGACCCCCCAGTAAAACCCCCACAGATCTACTACAGAGCTCAGCGCTGGATCGTCATTAGGACAGGAGGAAAAAGAAAAAAAGAAAAATAAAACCCAAAACGTTAGAAATGCAGGAAGTGTCCCACCCTGACTCCTCCCCATGCCCACCTACTGTTCCCTGTCATATCTTTCTTTCTGAAGAATCCAGTTCCTGATCAAACCTCCCCCCCAAATGCAATGCCATCACAGGGTCATGACTGTATCTTTTCGTTAAGTTTCTGCTGAGCCAGTGTTTGAAATACACTGTTTGAAATACTTTCTAATCATTCTAAGGAAAAAAAAAAA
>NW_008794175.1:78826-90834 GCF_000699145.1 Aptenodytes forsteri | reverse complement strand
TCTAAAGAATTTTCACTACTGTTCTTCAACTGCAAGAGGAAATTGCACTCCCTCCAACTTCATGAGAACCTAATAACCATTTCCTTCGGAAGAACATCTGTAGGGCTGTGAACGAGCGAGCTATAACAAAACAAAAAACTTTTGTGATATTCCTCCACCTCCCTGGTTCCTCATGTTCGGTTTCTATTGCAAAGCCCTACCTAGCCTTTCTTCATTTTAATATACTTCAAAAAAAACAAACCTTTTGAGCCTGCTGCCCATTAATAAAGCAGTCGAATTGGGTTATCTAGCTTGCAACAGAAGTATTCTCATAAAGGATCTGGTAGGTTTTCCCCTATTAGTAATAGAGGGAGAGCCACTGTGCCCTTGACTATTTGAGTCTCTGAACGGAAAAAAATGGGAAATATGAATTGGAGGAGGAGTTAAATCTTTCTCCCACTCCTTACACTTGGTTTAAAACCTGCCAGCCCCTCTGAGTAATTCATCAATCATATAAACATTGACCCTAGTTTTTGGACAGGGAAAGTATTAAATGCTTAGCTTAAAAAGTAAAAACAAAATCCCATACCCCACCAAAGAAGGACATCTGTTTCTAACTTCAGCTTTTTATTTTTTTTATCTTTCATTTTTTTTTGTTGGTAAATCTCCCAGACAACAGCAGTTCTGTAGAGAGTTTAAATATGAAGGAATGGCAGGACGGGCTAAGGGCACTTCTACCGAACATTAACATCAACTTTGGTGGACTGCCCAATGCTTCTTCCCCTTCCAACGCCAACCACAGTGTACCAACGTCCAACACTGCCACCACCGACAGCCTGAATTGGGACAGCCCTGGCAGCTGGATGGACCCCGCAATCATCACAGGTAACCGTTTCTCACTCCTTCAGCTCCGCTGGCAAACCATCAAATGGGTATTTGGCACAAACTGATTGACATCTGGAAAAAAAAAAGTCAGTATGCGGTGGTCTCTTCCAGCTTCCATCCACAAAACCTCAAGGGTCCAGGAATTTTTGTGGAACCACTAGGTATAACGAAGTGTCACTTAGGCCTTTGCAATGCATGCCCGGGACTTTTGCAGGCAGTCAGGCGGATCAGCGCTTATCTACAGGGTCAATGTAGGTGTCCCTTCTGCTGGATGGCATGTCCGGTATGTGCGCCGCTGGTCCTGAGGCATTGAAGGCATTCACTGGACTTTTTTATTTAAAAAGGGACGTACTCCACTTGTTTATAAAGCTCTCTTTTATAAGGCTGTCTGGCTGTGTTTCCCTGTTAGAGAGGCTGAAGCATGATTCAGGTAGGCAGAGTAGGAGGTGAAGCATGCAGTGTACTGGTAGTTTGGTGTGGTAGGATCACGTCAACAGGGATGTAGTCCTTGTGCAGGATGTTTGATAGAAAAATGTGTGGTTTATGAAGTGCTCTGAGGGGGAACTTTCTCCTATCTGGATTTAATGTTAAATGTTTTGTGGGCAGGGTAATTATACATAATAATGTAAATGCATTCTCTGTACAAACTAATCATGTTTTCTCACTGTTGCTTTTTGTTAGGTTAAATTGACCTCCTTCGTGCTCAGCTTATTGCTTCTGCTCTGACTTGCCTGTATTCCTGTTTTTTTTTTTCTTCTCTTCATAGGTATCCCAGCCTCCACAGGAAACAGTTTAGACACCCTTCAAGATGACAATCCTCCACATTGGCTAAAATCTCTTCAGGCCCTCACAGAGGTGGACGGCCCCAGTGCGGCGCCATCACAGACGCACCACAGTAACCCCTTCGGCACACAGATCCCTCTGCACAGAGCCAGTTGGAATCCCTACTCTCCTCCTTCAAACCCCACCAGCTTCCATTCCCCACCCCCAGGCTTTCAGACAGCCTTCAGACCCCCCAGTAAAACCCCCACAGATCTACTACAGAGCTCAGCGCTGGATCGTCATTAGGACAGGAGGAAAAAGAAAAAAAGAAAAATAAAACCCAAAACGTTAGAAATGCAGGAAGTGTCCCACCCTGACTCCTCCCCATGCCCACCTACTGTTCCCTGTCATATCTTTCTTTCTGAAGAATCCAGTTCCTGATCAAACCTCCCCCCCAAATGCAATGCCATCACAGGGTCATGACTGTATCTTTTCGTTAAGTTTCTGCTGAGCCAGTGTTTGAAATACACTGTTTGAAATACTTTCTAATCATTCTAAGGAAAAAAAAAAAGAGAGAGAGAAATCAAAATGCAGTCTCAATGCTTAAGGAGAGTATTACTGTCTTTTGCACATGAGTATTTCTGCCTAGTGGAAAAGTGTCAACCTGCAGTAGGGGAAAAAATACAATGCAGAATCAAATGCAGAAACATGAAAAAGGTATTTAATTTAAATGAAGTTACTGAACATGTGGGGCAAGCAGTGGCCTAGCATTTATTTTGCATTCAGTGTGGCACTACACAGGGAAATTGCTATGTTGGTTTTTCTTTTGAGAAGGGGATTTTGTCAGTCAGAGTTTGACATGAAGTGTGTTGAAAGACAAAACACTTATAGCTATGAGTAACAGGCATGTTGCTAAAGAGTGGTTTAAAGAGGGGAGATTAAGATTTTTCTTTAATTTTGGCTTTAGATTTAAAGTAAACTTTAATGTTTTAAAAGTATTCACAGATTTAATACCTAGTGTATACATAATATAATTATAAGCAGCTGAAACATGAGTGATATTTACTTCAGTCTTTCCGTCTCCTCTGTCAGTCTCTCTCTTTTTTTTAAAAAAACGAAGATTCACCTGATTAGGGCACTCTGGGATAGCACTGCATTGGGGCCACATGATCACCATCAGGAGCAACCTCTGACCTCCTCTGCCTGCAGCTTTTACTTAACCCTGTAGTTTCTGGACGTTTGTGCAGTATTGAAAAGACAGGAAAAAAGAAACAGATAAATAAACATGGTTATAACCTGACTCTAAAACTAAAACCAAGGAAATGTACCTCTTTCTTCAGAATTAAAACTAAAATCTTAAATAAAACAGAAAACTTGATGATGACTTTGTTTGCTTTTTGTTTTTTTTTAAACTTGGATTTTTAATTACTGCATCTGGTAAAACTGTCATTGAATGGTTTTTTTTTTTTCCTGTTCATCTAAACTGGAGCTACTTTTTCATGGAAATACTGCTTTGCATGGTGACTTCTGTATTGAAGGGTGGAAAAAGCATACACACTTTAAATTTTTAAAGGGATTCTGTTGTCTTTACTCATGGCAATAGCTAGAGGCAGCTTGTCTCTAACCTTTATCGGTGGTATCCTTTTAAATCTGAAGCATGAAAAACTTGTTTATACTTTCTGAATTAAATGCCATGGCACTTGGGACAGATAGCATGCAATAATGTGTCTGAAGGTGTGGCAGAGAATTCTAGTAACAACTCCCTGTTTCTGTCAGCATCCTCACTTAAAGGTGTAAAATACTGTCACTGCACAACAGGGGATGAAGAGCTCTTAACATACAGAAGGCCTCCAACAAGCTCTTATACTTCCAGGCAGAGATATTTAAAACCAGCAACCTTGTGATTGGGGTGCTGGATTGACGTAGCTCATGAGGATGGCAGAGCGCCTGAAATCCTAGAGATGCCTGTGCAGAAGGATTTCTCACCTGGTGTGAGCTGTATAGTTCAGGCTGGCTGCCCTCCTAAAATGTTTGCTGCTGGCAGGGGCAAGGAAGGGAATTCACATCGCTGAACCGTGGACACCTAATGGGGGCAGGGGGGACTGGCCTTTCACAGTCCAGGGAGTGGGAGCAAGTCCTGAATCGATGGCTGGACAGGGGAACCAGGCGTTGAACCTGCACAAAGTGACTCTAAATACCCTGCTTTATAAAACATCACTTGTTGGTGACGGCCTGCTTTTGCTCTTCTCTTACCCGTGTGTTGGTGACGGCCTGCTTTTGCTCTTCTCATTTAGTCTTGTCATTTAGTGTTGTATTTACCGTCTGCGTTAAGGAACTGCATGTACTGTTTCTGGACAGGCATCGTTGCTGCAGATTAGTCGTGTGTCCTGGTTACTTGGGAGAATGTGCACACCCTTTGATGCCAACACTCCCCTGCAAAGTAAACAATGTTTTTGTCACCAAGTCAGCCCCTCCAAAATCCCCTGCTGTAACTGCTGGTGGTGGAAGGAGAAGCGCTGCCCACTGGGACCGCAGGCTGGCAATGTCCTCTCCTGTGGCAGTGCCTGCTGCTGCCCCTGGCACGGGGAAGCAGCCCAGTGGAAACAGTCTGCTGGAGGTGCTGGTGAAGATGCAATGGGCTTTGTTTCTTTTTTTTTTTTTCTTCTCTCCTTCCCCTGTTATTAGAGAGACATTTTTCAACCTTTAACATTTCTCTTTTAGAAGGGTGCCTTTCCTGACCCTGAAAATAAGCAAGCCTCCCAAAGCAGCTGTAATTGCTTCCTATGTACCACAGCAATTCCTGAAGCTGCTGCCTTCTTCGGTTCTTGATTAGTCTCTTTGCGCAGTTTAGCATGCACTGAAGGAAAACTATGCCTGTGGTCTGTTACCACTAGAAAATAGGCTTCGGCCGCTCAGGAGAGCGCTTACTCCCTGCTGCCATAAAATAGCTTGTGTCATCAGCCTACTGACTAAGCTTAGCCTTAAGGAAAAGGTTTGCAACTGGAATGAATTTTTTTCTCTTTATGGTGCTTCCCCTCCACCAGCAAAGACTTCTTGCTGGGTGACATTGGTGTTATAACATTAAAATACATCAGTGTTCAGGTTGATTGGGGTGGGGGACAGCGTCTGCCTCTTTTAGCCTAACGTTATCTACTGTCTGATGCAGATTCCTGCAACCCCCGCAGTCGGGAAGCAACCTGGCATTTCACTCTGTTCAACCGTGTGGAGCTCAATTAGTTTCTCCTGAGGTTTTTATTGTTGGTGGACTCTTCCTGCGACAAGAAATTCTGTACAGGAACCTTTACTGAAAGGAAAGCATCCATGTGTCTGCTTTGTCCATGTGATCATCTCAGTGCGTGGTCTCTTGTTTTGTATTTTGTATGGGCACGTGCAGCTCTTCCTGTATTAAGCCGAGAACAGCGCTTGACTAAAAGGCTGGCGACCGAGGACTAGCAACACATTTGGTAGATGGTGTCTGGTGGAGATGAAATTGGAGAAAGAGGATGGACCAGATTCCTCCTCCAAAATGGATATGAATGTGTGTTGAGGGAAGGAAGGGAGTTATTAGCCGTGAACATGTTGGTACAAGAAGTTGTGTTGCATTTTCAACAAATTCTCAATTCAAGCGTAGTAATTTGGGGGTCAGCAGTTCTGGACTGATACTAAGGGTTCTGGCTGCTTTTTTTTTTTTTCTTTTTAATATCTAATAAGGGAGTGATGTTTCTCTGGAGTTCAGCAAGGAGTATAATGTCACCTTCTAGGTAAGGCGAAGAGCCATTGCATAAATTCCTTTATAACTTCCATTTCCTACTTGCAAGTCAAGTGTGAGTAGGTATGTGCCCTTACAAATGCAGTGTCTTGACAGGGCTGCTCTAACCATACTTAAAACACCACTGCCAGTTTTCATGACAGTTTTTAATCATGAAGTTGAGTTTGTATTCTAGTTCTTGAACTCCAAACTCTTGTTTTCCTTCACCTCCACCATAGACTCTGTCCAAAAAGTATTTTTCTGAGATGCTCGTTTAATCATAGGCATTCAAGATGTTGGGTTTTAGGGAAAATGCAGGGTGTTTGGGGTTTTTTCGTGCGGGGTGGTTTTGTTTTGGTTTGGGTTTTTTGGTGGTGGTAGTTTTGTTTTTTTTGGTTTTGCATTTTTGTTTGTTCTGTTTTGGTTTGGGTGTTTTACAGCTCTGTAGAGCTGGCCATGCTGCTGTGGAGATTTTTGGCTTGAACACCTTTTTTCCTTCTGGGGGGAAGAGGGGTCATGCACCAATTTCCTCCCTCACCCGTGCAAGGGATCTTTAGAAAAATACACTTGAAAAGATTGTAGAACAGTTCCCTGGGTGCTTCTTGTTCGTCCCCGTCCTCAGGATGCATGGAAATTGCCTTAAGTTGCAAAGGAGCTTAGATTTGTTGTTGGTCTCCATCGTATGTAAATCCACTGAGTGGGATTTTATTGTCTGGGACTAATTCCTTCTGGGAAAAGCTGTAGTGCTGGAATAAAAACTGTTCCTGCTCAGAACTGACGTGTGTTGAGAAACACTGAGTGAGAGGTGGCACAGTGCTTGAAGGGTTTGGGGACTGTAGTTGTCACCAGCCCTACTTGAAGGGGTTGTAGGTACTCCTAACAGAAGTGGGGAATAAACTCTCCTCCAGTCCAGCTGCTAGTGACATGAATTCTTCGCACATATAAAGCAAGTAGTATGAAGTGCTCTTTGCCATGAATGCATGTCTGTTAAGAGTAGTTGTTGCTTTACATCTTCCAGCAATGTATGGCTGTATGGCTAGCTGTAGAAGTGCTTTCCACTTCACTGATTTGTTATCATGTGTTTGGGCTGAATGTGGATGTAGTAACTGTAAGAACTTCCTCTTCTCCCAAATCCCAGCATCTCTTTTTCCTTACTTTGGGACATTCCGCTGATGGTAAACAGCTCTCAGGTCCTCTTCTGTTTATAGCTGTGACAAAGCTCCTAAAGAGGAGAAACGTGAAGTATCATCATAGCTTTGGGTTACAGTGTAAGAAACGGTGTAGCCTCAGTATGCTCTGATCTACGTGTGAGAGCGCTGTATATGAGCAAGATCTTCATCTTCCCTTCTTTCTGGGGTTTGCCTCTGCCCCAGGCTTACTGCTGTTATGTTTATGTGGCAAAGTGAAGGCTCCTGAGATGGAAACGGCCAAATGAAGTTCTTGCCATACAAGTACAGGGAGCTAGAGTGACTTGCGGGGATGAAGGAGTCTGAACTGCTGCGTGGTGGAGGTTTGAGGTGAGTTGGGTGACCCTGACGGGAACGGATTTCTTACTGGCTTTGCTGATGAAAAACACTGGTTTAAGGTGGTCTGATGCAGCGATACTAGGTGTGGAAGTCATTTGAACAGAGATGGTGTCGCTGTGGAGGAAAACAGTATAGAAAAGTCTTGGTTAATCTAAAGCCGGTGGGAGAGTGATCTGCCTGACCTGTGGTGGTTGTGAGCAGCCCATCTCCTGCAACACTGACGAGGTGGAGTCTTTCAGTGGGATACAGTCATTGCACAGTTACTGTTACTTTCTCCTCTGAAACCTTGCTAGATTACTATACTTACAAATCTGACAAATCCCTCTCCATTTCAGAGATGCTTGGAGAGAGGGTGGGACTTGCTCAGCTCTCTCCTCTTCCTACCAGCACAGCAACACTTAAAATGGTAGTCTAGAAAGCTTGTACTGGTGGAGGGTGGCCGTTCTTTTCAAGATCACAATGAGTATTTTTTTGGAGCTTCATGGCTTTAGCATTTAAATGTTACAGGTCCCAGCATTAACCTCGCCCAGATCTTCAGGGAGGGTCTGAAACCTCTTCTGTCAGTGCCGACAGTCCTAGGAGGCTGGGTACACTGAGCTTCGCTGAAGAATTTAAAGTTGTGACCAAAACTTGTTTAGTGCTTTCAAAGTAAGCATGCAGGCTGAGGTTTCCAGTGTGGAGTCTGAAGCTTAAAATCCTGTTTTAAAAAAAAACCTGAGGGTGTTTTCTCTTTTTGTTCAGCCACTGAGCGAAAAGTGACTGCTTGTGAGGTTTGCCCAGGACAGAATCAGCAATGAGCTGGCCTTGCAGCTATCTCCACCCGTCTTCAGATGGCTTCCTCCAGTTCCAGGGCCCACCTTTCTATCAGATATTGCATGTATATAATTTAAATAAAAATAAATAGAAATGTGATACATAATGTATTGCATAATTGGATATTGCATTTGGTGTTGCATAAAACATTACAACTAAACCTCTTGGAGCTTCACCTTCACTGTAGGGAGGCCTGGATCTTCAACAGCTGGAAACCTCCTTCCCTAGCGTGGAGAGAGCTGGAGTTCTCTGGTGGTCTGCAGGGGGGAAAGGGTGGGGAGGGCAGCATCTCATCTGCTGCTCTGGTGAAGAAGGATTGGGTAGATGATGGCTCCAACAGGAACCGCTGCGTGATGTGGCGAGAATGTGTGGGATTATAGGCTTGTGAGGTTTGTTTCTTCCCGTTTACAAATTACTTAAAGCTTCTACATAGTTACCTTCCTTCTCCTTCCTCTTTTGGCAAATAAATGCAAATGGTGCTTCCTGTTGCCTTACCGATGGTGCCTTCCTGAGGTGAAGCTGAGTGTGGCTCTTCACAACCTTAACTCAGCTCTTTGCTGTGCTGGTCCAAGGTGAGATGGAATTGAGGCAAAGACTAAGGGCTTGGTAGGAAAACTTGTTGTAGAGTTGGGCTTCCTGCCCTTAACCCCTCTTTCTTCTGTTGGTTTCAGTCTCTTGCAAGCTTGAGATGACTTTTGAGGAAGACCTGAATGAGCTTCTCCCCGCTGGAGGAACTTGGCTGAGACTGCCAAGGTTTTGGGGATCAATATTTTGTGGTAGAAAGCTTAACTTTGCACACAAAAAGAAGTCAGGACAACGTTACCCCAAGGAAACTTTTCAATTTTGTCAAGTAAATAATTTTTTAAAATATCAGTTGTATAAAATGCTTGTTTGAAGTTGACATTTTTCTCTGTATGAAAAACTACTGTGTCAGTTTTTAATTGAAAATGCTAACTTTTTGTTATGACACTTCAAAATCAGCATCTTTCTGGACATGTTTGGCAAAAGCTTTTTATATCTAAAATTTGCGTCATTTCAGTTTGCAGTGAAAGCAGGTGTCAATCTCTAATTATATGTAGCAAAAAATCCCACTTTTGGTTTTAAAGGAGCAAACTGTGTCCCAAATCTATTTTTTTTGTGCAAAAATCTCCTTGGAGAGAGGGGAAATTGTAGTGAGTTTTTATTTTTCCCTTAAAGCATGACAGGGGAGAGGAACAGAAAAGGAACAGATATGAAAAAAATCATTCCTGTCCTCTTTGTTTCCCTTCTGTTTTTTCCTGGTTTCATCTCTTAACAAGACAACTCCTTCCTACACAAACCAGAAATTGGGCGGTGCTGTTCCCAGGGCAGGTCCTGGGCTGAATCCCCGGCCATAAAACCTATTTTGGTGAGACAGAAGTGGAAGAGTAGTCCGTGGGTATGGCAGCGATGTATCCGTGAGAGCCCAAAACGCCTGTAGCGCTGTGTCCGAATTCACTGCTGGTGTGTCTGCATGCAAAGCGCCTTTTTCTGCAGGTACTCTGGGTGGTCTCGCGAGCATCCGGGAGGGGACTGAAGAACAGGTTACCTTGAAGCAGGACTATTCCCCTCCCTGTGCGTTAGACTTGGCTGGAAAAAGAGGGAGGAGAAAAAAGCAAGCTTAGGACGTGAGCCGAAGGGAAATGCAGAGCAGGTCCTGTTTTTCCTGTCCTTTCTACAGTTTCATTTGTCTTAGGGGAATGAAAGGTGTTTTCCTTCTCGTGGTGCAGTTGCTGGTAAATGGCCACTGCGGACGTTGTCATCTGTTGTAAGGGATCTGTAAAAGCTTTACCACCTGCTCCCTCCCCCATCAAAAGCCAGCCCCCAAACCAGACTTTCCATAGCGTTGATGTGAAAAGAAGACATAGGAGGTGGAATGGGGAGAGATTCCTTTATTAGAAATAAAAAAACCAGTGTCCCTAGCCCTCTTTCCAGGGAGAAGCAGCAGTGGTTCCTAGACATCTGCTAGTAGGTCTTGCCTTATCACAAAAAATGTGCTACCTTACATCTTTTAAGGCTTGTTTCCTTGAAGTGTGATGCAAATGTTGATGGAAATGAAGTTGGCAGACTAAAACTCCTAGACTTTGTAGCAGGCTTGTTTGAGTATCGCAGTTTGCATCCTTGAGCACTGGATGGCAAGTGCTGGGGGTTCACGTCCTGGGTGCTCGTTGTTATTCCCTGCCCCGCGCATGCAGCAGCTCTTGGGGCTGCCAGCACCTCTTCAGACTAACGCCGTAATGCCTCCAGAGATACAAACAGCATCTCTGTGCACACATGATGCCATGTTACACAACAAGCCCTGCGTGCCCAGACTGCATCAGGCACGCTATGCATGCACAGGTCTGTCCTGTAGTGCGAATGGGGGACTGAGGTGTCCTGCAGCTGCTGGCCGGGCTCTGCATGCACTGCCTGGAATGCACGCCTGTATTTCCACCCAGGAAATCCTGGACAAAAATATTGGTGTCATTGCTTTCTGAATGCAAATGATGGCACTTAGGCTAGCTCTTCGGGTGCTGCTATAGGTCCTGATACACCTGATGTGAATTTCTAATGCAGGAAAGAAGGGATGAAAAACCCCAAGTTGTTTTTTTTGTTTTTTTTAAATGTGCTAGGTCCTTTGTATTAAAGATAAATTCATGTTTTCCTCTTGACTGGTTATCTTTGCACACTTGTCACTGCATCTTGCAAGTCTAAGATTGTCTGTGTAGAAATGGGAGGATATGGTGAGTTCTGAACAACAACAAAAAAAACCCTTTAAATCTCAGCCTACATTCAAGTGCAATGAATTGTAAATGCTTCCAATTATCCGACATAGATTCCTTCTTCCTGGTAGCTGTCTGTCTTCACTTTCAGCTTTTAAAAGAGCCCTAAACGGAAAATCAGACTCTTGTGTTTAAAACCTGAAGGTCTGCACATGCTTAGCCTGTAGGTTAAGCTGGAGCCGCTCAATCTTGGCTTTATGCATCTCACCAAAATGATCAATTAAGAAGCTTGTAACCCAGGAACTCTTGTTTGAAATGTGCACTTCTGGACATGGTGGGGAAATAAAAGGATTATATCAAAAAAGCCTTTCACCATGAAGTGTCAAATTTTCTCCATTTGAAAACCTGGGTGCAGTAATTGGCTCTTGTGAAATTCTTTCCTGATCTCTGCAGAGTTTCAAGGAATTGATGGTGTTAAAAGAAAAAAGGGAAAAGAAGTTGAACGGCAGTTTAAATTTTCAAATTTTTAATTTTTCTTCAAAACTTGTTGAAGAGCTTATGTTCCTCATAGCTTCTGTAGTAGAGGGGGAGCAGGTCCCTGGGGAGGTTGGCACGGCAGGACACAGCAGGCAGCAGTACGTTGCGGGGCGGCTGGCTGGGCAGGGCGGTGATGGGTGGTGTGCCGGGCTGTAACACCAGCTGGGGCAAGACCTGTGCTTCAGGGTGCCAGCTCTGCAGGGGCAGCTTTGGCAGGTTTTCGGGGCTACTGGTAAAGGCAAGGGGGAGACAGGTTAGTAAGAGGGGGCTGCAGCGCTGATGGGAGCCCGCAGCCCACCCAGGTGATGCTGAGGCAGGGTGAAGGGGAGCCCTGGTCCTCTGGCTCACCTCCCCCTTGAAAAAGAGTGGGTGCAAGGGTTTAATTGCTGTTAGGTGCTAGGTGGGGAGCACGGAAGAGCGTGAGGCAGGGGATCGAATGCCCAAGCGATGTGGGCTTTTACATCCGGCTGCTCCTGCCTCCAGGTGGTCTGGGAGCGGCTCTTGTCCCTGCATTAGGAGCTGGGGGGGCAACGCCAGTGCGCGGGCTGAGCGGTACCTTTGGAAAGCCAGGCTATTGCAGCCTGCGAACGCCCCTGGGAACACAGAGCTGGAGAGGGCCGAGAGGTGGTAATCGCGCCGGTGGTAGTGTTTCAGTCTCCCAAAAGCATTCCTTCCCCTCTCTGGGGTAGAGGGGTCACATTTCCATTCTCCTCTGACTTTCCCCCTATGCTGCTGCCTGCAAGGTGGAGGAAGAGATGCCTGTGCAGATGCTTTCTTTGCACTTTGTGGGCTGGCTGTTTTCATTTACCACCCCCCCCTTCCCCCCCTTCCCTCTCCCTTTTTTTAAAGATTGCATGTTTGTATCCTAAACCAAAGTTGTCACCGAGTGGCTTTGCCCCGATTCCTCCACTCCCAGAGGAAAGCACCAAAGCTGTTTTAGCCCTGCAGAAACTGGGTGCTGGTGAGGCACTAGCCACCCCAGGGAAGAAGGCCAGCTGTGGGAGAGATACGGCTGGGGGCTGCTGGGGGATTGGGATG
>NW_008794175.1:78065-78792 GCF_000699145.1 Aptenodytes forsteri | reverse complement strand
TCTGATAATAAGGAATTAGGCTGTCGGTTAAAGCTGCATCCCTATGTAGGCTCCTGCATGGTCCCTGTCGCTGCGATCCCTTGTTCAGGATACCATCGCTGGCAAAACCAAAGAGGTCCTGCTGGACCGCGGGCCGGGACAACAGGGGAAATGCTGCTGCAGAGATGCCGCTCTGTGAGCGTGGTCCTGGCTGGTGGCACCTCTGCTTGCCCAGCCCTGCTCCCCACCGTGGCTTATCTCCCAGTCCTTCCCAGAGGAGGATGCTCCTCCTTTCCCCCCGCTGGGCTGTGCACACGCGCGGTTGCAGTGTACTTGGCCTTAGAAAAAGGGGTATTCCCACCGACCATCCTCTGTGTACTGTCTGTTCCCTTCTTCCTCCGTTATGGAGGGCTTTTTGTAAAGCACCAAGCTAACAGCTTTGCGTGTGCTGCGGCTTTCCTTGCAGGAGCCCCGCCGCCGGGACCCCTTGCAAAGCCCCGTCTTCCTCACCGGGGCCAAACACACCTTTGCTTTGCAGCAGCGGTTTAACTTTTATTTTTTACGTGCCATCGTGCCAAGCTGCAGGGGGTTTCAGATGCGTGAACGGGGGGGGGTCGTGCCGGGGGGGAGGTGGGTCGCAAGATGCCGTGTCCCGAGTGGGCGCAACCCGCGCGGCTGCGTGTCTCAGCAGATGGCAGCAGCGACTCTCCTTCAGCCCCGGCTGTCGTCCCCGTCCCCGTCCCCGTCC
>NW_008794175.1:39566-77603 GCF_000699145.1 Aptenodytes forsteri | reverse complement strand
TTTTTGTTGTTGTTTTGGGGGGGGGGGGGGGAGTTAAAAAGGGAAAACAGTTAAAAAGGGGAAAAAAATTAAAACGGGGGAAAAAGTTAAAAAGGGGGAAAAAGTCAAAAAGGGAAAAAAGTTAAGTTAAAAAGGATTGAGGAAGCATGAGTATTTGAAAGAAAAAATGGGCTTGTGAAATCTAAAAAAAAAAATTAAAAATTAATTGGAAACTTTGATGGACGTAATCATGGAATCATAGAATGGTTTAGGTTGGAAGGGCCCTTAAAGGTCATCAGGGACCTTTAAAGGTCATCTAGTCCAACCCCCCTGGCCGCGGGCAGGGACATCTTCAACTAGATCAGGTTGCTCAGAGCCCCCGTGCAACCTGACCTTGAATGTTTCCAGGGATGGGGCATCCACCACCTCTCTGGGCAACCTGTGCCAGTGTTTCACCACACTCAGCATAAAAAAAATAGCTGCTTCCTTCAGAATTTTCTTGGACGGGTGTGTGGTTCGTCGGAGTCTGTGATCCCTACCTGCCCTAAGATGAATGTCTGGAAAGAACAGATGAATTACATCCTTATCAAACTGTAAAGGGATCCTAAATGATGTTTGCATTGTAAATGTCTAAAGTTAGGGACGTGGCTCCCATCCCAAGGGCAAAATAATACGAAAGAATTTGCTAACATCTGCAAAAATGGTATGTTTAGGTTTTCAAAGTGATAAAACACACAGATTCAAAAACCCCAACCTTATGACCCTTGCAAAATAACCAAACTAAGACTTCTGAAAGTACAGAGATTTGCTTTTTGTTTCAAAGAGAACAAGTGCTTGGGGATTTTTTCCTTAAAACCATCTTAAAACCTCTTTATTTTGGGGAATCCACGGTGTGATTTAAAGTTTGGGATTTTTTTTTGGTTCACCCAAGTTGTTTCTTCATTAAGCAGTGCACAAACTGCAGCCTCTGTTCAGAGCCAAGAAGACAAGGTTTGCTGATGAGCTTTATGAATGTTTTACTACAGGAGCACCTGTAATCTGTTGCAATAAAGTTCATTGCTTTTATATTTCTTGTTTTCTTTTATGAACGAAAGATACTCATTGACTATATCACCAGGTTTTACAGCTCTGAATTGAGGCGAATTGCTTTATTTTTGTTTTCATTTTTAAAGGGCAAGTTGTTTGGGGTGCTTCTGAGCTGAAGCACCTGCAGGGATGTCCTATGGTTGAAGCGCTTTGGTTTCTAATTTGACCTTCGTGAGATGCTACCTTTTTAAAATGGATTTGCTTATCTTGAGCAAGTGAAAGAGAAGTGGCAAAACCGAATGTGGCAGACCTTTTCCATTTCAAACTTTTTTTTAGCCAGCTATTGCACCACAGGTTTACTCATAAACTGTTTCTGAAAGGGCCCCAGGTCTTTAATTCTCAGTGTCCGGCATGAGCAATATAATTCACGCGTAAGCTATATAGTATTTACAACTTCTGTGGTTTTGCTTGCCACTGCAAAAATATATAACTTTCTTGAGGGCAATTTTCCTGAAATTATTTTATGTACACACAAAATATGCAGTGCGTGAGAGAAAGCTTTTAAAGCAATAAACTTTGTTCCTTCAACATTCGGGCATTCGTTCTCGATAAGCTCGTACCACAAAAAATGTGAGGGCCATTTGCAACTGGCACATGCTCTGCATGTGCTTTCACAAACAGCACGTCCTGGATTATTACAGAGTTCAGCTTTCCTCCTGATAAAAGCTTTTGGCTGTGCCCTGGAGTCCCTGTGCCTGGCACCTGGAGTCGTGTCTCTGCTGGTACCAGGTTTTGACCTAACTTGGTGACTTCTGTACCCATTACTGGGAGCGAGATAAGGCCTGGTTATCTGCTGAGCCAATGCCAGGTGAATTCACCCCTTTGGCAACTCCCCGTCTTATGCAGCTCATGAAACGCTGCTGCAGGAACCCCGCTGAAGCATGGCATTTCACCCGTGCTGACGACCACCGACCGGGTCAAGCTGGACCTCTGCTGTACCCTTTTGGGGCGGCTGGGGCACCCCACCTCCTCCTTCTGCCCTCGCTGGCTTGGCCAGAGTGAGGAAACCCCCATGCAAGGGCCGGTAGCTGTGCCTCCCCTCCTGAGTTAGCAATCACGTGGCGATCACCTGCACCCTGTTGAGAAGTGGGCACAGGGGCTGGGTCACGCCGGTGGGCTCCTTACCCTGGCAGTGGGGCGGGGGGTGGCTCCAGGATGAAGTGCTCTCCTGGCGGAGGCAGGAGAGCCTCTCACTGCCCACCAGCTGGTACCCCTCCTGGCACCAGTACACAAGGACTGAGCCCACGGAGACGCCTGAGCCTCTGTCCACGTAGTAGTATCCGTAGCGCGGCCGGGGGAGAGCCGTGCATGGCGCTGGGGGAGAAGGGGAGACATTAAGTGGAGGTGGTGACAAAGCCCCCACTGGTGATGCTTTTGAAAAGGCTGCCTGGCCCCGGTGTCACTCCTGCGGGTCCTGCAAGTCTCTGAATTTTTTTTTGCATAATCCTAAAGGAGACATGTAGGGAAGTCTAGTGGCTTTATCTGGAAAATGTCTTCTAGTTGCAAATTCTGCAATGTGAGCAGCTACTGAACAGCAGAAGTGGGACTGGAAAGGTACAGGATGGGGACAGTGTGCAGAGAGAGCAACCCTTAGGAGGGAAAGCAAGAGGACAGGCATTTTTTAATACCCCAATATTCTGGGAGAATATTGTTGGCTGGAACTCAAAGCAATAAAAATACTACTCTATGCTATAGAGAGATACTTTTTCCATCCCAGCCTTTAATTTTTTTTTCTGGTTTGTTACCCACAACTATTCAGAGCTACTCAGTTATCCTGCTTAGATCATCCTTTCTGCATTGCACCCTTCGCATCTTTAGAGCTGTCCTTGTTCCAGCTTGCTAATACCTGGCAAGAGCCGGAAGTGAGGCAGGCTCCAAAAGGGATGCCAGTCTGACTGTGTGCTTGCAAAAAAACCCTGGATATACTAACACAAGGCCAAGAAAACATGGATGAGTAGATTCTTGTGTAACAGGTGTCACAGGTACCAATATCCTGAATTAAGGGAAAATATACTGATCAACTCTAGTTAAGCTAAGCTTAAAACCTGCAGGCAAAAATGTGCTCTATCTAGCTTAGGGGGAACTTTTGAGGGAAATTCCGAGTGCAGCAGTAAAGCTAATGCGAGGGAAAGGTTTGGTTTGCCTCTGCTTTTGCTGAGATGATGTAGGCTTCTCCTCAGAGGGGCTAACAAGAAACAAATCAGGTTGAGTAAGATCAGACTTTCTCCAGGTCCAGCAATACTGTTAACAGGTAGTGGAGATGTCTATGTGAGTAAATTCAGCCGCGCCAGGGAAGCTGCCCGGATGCCTGGACTGGATCTGTTGTACTGTTAAATTGTCTGGCACTGGCTAACACCTTCCCCAACAGTCCCTTGCCATGATTTGGAGATAAGGTGGTCCAGGGACCATTCCCAACAGGCATTTTGGAAAAAACAGAGAGTTCATAAAGGTTTAGGAAGGTGAAGGTTCAATAGTATGGCATGGGCTGCTCTGCACTGCTGCCCGCACGTGGAGGTGGGCAGGCTGCCTGTACCGGGCGGGCAGTCACCCCACGGCAGCCCCGACACCATGTCCCACTTGCTGGCGAACGGCGTGTGCTCTGCTCTAGGAAGTGGATTAAAAAAAAATAACCACCCTCAGTATTTGGAGATTATTTGTGCTTTTAAAAAATCTCCATCCTCATTTCTTCCCAAGGGTCCCAACTCAGCCCTTGGGGACAGGGATGCATTCAGTGTGCCTGTACCTTGGCCAGGGAGCTGGTTCATCATGATATGCATAGAGGTTAACGTGGAGGAGGACTTTACTCTCAAAGGAAGACAGTCAAGCGTTAAATTTCCTCCCTGTGCCTAGCGACTTTGCCTCTGATGAGACACATCTCTCCCAGATCACAGAAGCTGCTGTGGCTGTGAGGACCATGCAAAGCCCTGCAGCCCCTACACATGCTCTAGGCATGCCTCCGCACCTGCCGGGAGAAGCACCGTCATGCTGTCATCAACACGTCCCCGCGCCCTTCACCCTGTGTGCCTGCACGGTGGGGCCCCAAGCAGCCCCGCAGAGGGAGAGGCAGGCAATCGCTCGCTCGAGTACCTGAGATGTTGCTGTGCATGTAGGTCCCATTGGCAACGTCTCTGGGCAGCCCCTTTCTGACGTGTCCTGCCCCGGGTGAGGCGGTCCCGGGCCCAGCAGCATCACTCCAGGCAAAGCTCAGGCAGCTCCAGGGCAGCAGGCAAAGGGCGATGCATTTCCCAAACCTTTGTCCCGTCATGGTTTGGGGCAGCACAGCATCGTCAGGTGCCCGGCTGTCCTGAGTGCCTGCGGTTTCCCTTTGCTTCTGAGCAGGAATCAGCTGGGATCTTAGGGCATTAAGCCTTGAGCAGCAAAGCTAGCAGCTGCTCTTCCCCCAGGGCTTGCCTCTCCTCCGCGTCGGCATGAACCCCACGTCCCTGCTCCTAGCACTGCCAGCCCTGCTCCAGCCGCTCGGCTGAGCGGCTCCAAAGCCCCGCAGAGAAACCAGCCGCGGGAAAGGGAGGGAGAAGCAGCAAGTGCTTGGGATCCATCTTTTACAGCTCCCTCCTGCAGGGACTGGCTGTCACCATCTCTCCGGGTGCTGGAGCCACACATCGGGTGCCCTCCTTCTCCCCTGCCTGCCGAAATCCATGCTTGAGCTCGCTGCTGAGACTCCTCAGCTGCAGACCCTCCCGTGCTCACCTCTTCCCTCCTGCCAGAGCCTCGGGCTGATTTTCTGTAAACAGCAGCATAGCGGGATATGTGCCACGGGAATCAAAAGGGTTTCATAGCAGCAACTCCACCAGTTTTGCTGCTGTGGGAACCACAGAGAAATCTGTTTTCCCTTTTCCTTGGGGTTCCCTCTGTGCAGCGTCTCTCTGCCTGTCGCTTCAGGCCATGATATTTTCTGATGTTTTATAGCTGGAGGGGCTGCAGTAGCGACCAGCTCTTGCCTCCTGGGATGTAGGTTGCTCTTACTTGCCCCTAGCTACCTGGCCCCTTGTGCACACCCAGGAAGAGGCGAGATGTCCTGTGTTGCCCAAGCACTCGAGACAGTGAGGTTTTGGCGCAGGCAATGCCTCTGTGCCGAGGCTTTCCCCAGCAGCCAGTACACCAGCTGTGTGACCAGTGGGGCTTTGCAGGGATTTTTGGATCACCCCCTGCTGTGGCTGTCTTCTTCCCTCCTTGCACGCCCTGGAGCTCCCCTCATCCTGTGGGTCTCCTTTACCCCTCCTGTCCTGCATCCTTGCCTGTCCTGGGGCAACCTGGGACTTACTGCAGGTATAAGGGTGAAAGCCCAGGCCACTATTCATCGATAGCATTGGTACAAATACAGCGGCCACCACAGCTGGGTGTGAGGACATTTGCAAGTGCTCGCAGCTTGACAGGGAGATGCTCTGGCTCTGTGGGTCAGCTTTTGTTCGCCTCTCTTTTATATCTGTGGCTTGTAGCTGCAGCCAATGTGCTTGGCTGAGCATGGCTGCCCGAGTGGATCTGGGGGGCCAAAATGATTCCTTGGATGTGTGGGCAGCTCCTGTTTGTAAAACCAAACAGTGGTCTTATGGTCTTTGTGTGATTTACTGCAGTGCATAAAGGGGAAATAAAAATGTCAGCTGGAGTCAAACCCCTCAAACCCCTGTCCCATCCCATCCCATCCCATCCCATCCCATCCCATCCCATCCCATCCCATCCCATCCCATCCCATCCCATCCCATCCCATCCCATCCCATCCCATCCCATCCCATCCTGGGGGTGCAGCCAAGGGGGTCTGCAGCAAGGAGGGGAGCTGTGGGGCTGGGCCATGGCTGGCACTGGGACCCCCTCTTGCTCGCACCCTGGGCGGCTTAGCAGTGCTCCGGCCCTCCTTGCACTTGCAGAGGGGTCTCTTGTCACTTCCGTGGGCTTTTGGACCTGGGAACACCTTAATCCTACTCTGTCTGTCTGTCCATCTGTCTCTCAGACACTCCCTTTTGGTTTTGGCTGTGCTGGTACCTCTCTGGGCTTCTCTCCAGGGGATTTTCTTGCTTTCTCAGGAAAACCTGTTTCAACCTCCCATGGCTCATAATGATCTTGCTCAAAACCTACTTTAATTTTTTCTCTTTCCTGCTTAATCCTTCTTAAACTGTGAGCTTTCCTCAGATACCCTTGGTGAGCGGGCCGAGGAGGGGGGGGTCCTCCCCAGCTCAGTGAATATTGCTGGTTTCTTGTTTTATTTTTTTTTCCTTTCCCCTTCTGACTGCAGGGATTTTGCTGTTTGTTTGTGCAATGAAGGTAAGCTTTGAGGCAGGCTGGGCAGTGTGAAAGTGTAACGCTGAGAGCAGAGGAGCCAGCCTTGGGGCATGCCCCTGGTGCAAACGCAGTCATCTCCTGGCAGCTGGGAGCTGGGGCACAGGCAGCCCCGTGGGCACTAGGGATGTGCCCATCTTGTTGGACGGGACCAACCCTGAACTGGCCCCTCTGCCGAGCCTGAGGCCGGTGCTGCGTGTGCCTTCTTCTGCCGGGGCTTATGAGCTGGACCCACCGCTGCTGATGGCTGGGGGACTGTGGGAAGAGCCAAGGCCAGTGCCCTCTGTCCCATCCCCGCTGCTGGATGTGTCCCGATGCTAAACAGCTGGGGACTGAGCACGTGTTGCAAGCGTGGCCTTCAGTGCGGGGCTGGCGGCGGTAAGTCTTGTCACATGTGCCGGGGAATGAATGGGCTCAGCAAAAGCCCGGGGACACAATAACCACACTTGAGCTTGTGCTCAAAATGCTGAGTAGATGACATGGATTATTCCTTTGGTAATGCTCTTAAGAGCTATTCCTGGGCCCGAGGGAGATAAAGGGGCTTATTATTGCAAAACCAATATCCTGCTGGGGGGGGATTTCAACGCCGTTCCCTGCACCCTGCTTTCTGGTGGCAGCTGTCTGCGCAGAGCCGGGGAGCCAGGCACTGGGCTGTGCAGGCAGAGGCAGGGGATGACCCTGGGCTCAGGCGAGGACCGTGTCTGTGCCCCGGCTCAGCGAGGCCTTTCCTTGTGCGGAAGGCAAGAAGGAAGGGGGAGCTAGCAGGGGAGCTGGTGTGGCCAAGGGGATGCAGCTTGTGGCCAAGCTCTCCCAGCCCCAGAGTCTTGGCTGGGGGCTCCCACCTTCCCGGCAGATCATCTGTGGGTGATCTCCTTCAAGGCCTGCTCCTCCGCCACAGCAACCTTGCAAGGCAAAGCTCAGCTGATGGCTTTCAAAGCTGGCTCAAAGGTCTCTCACACCTGCACTCAGATCTCCCTGCTGGCTGATGGGCATCCACTTGGGGATAAAGCTTTGCTGAGCCACGGTGGGATTTCCCCCTACCTTCTCCTGTGCCTCTTTGAACCTTTTAAATACCCCCTTTGCAAAAGTGCCTCTCTCACACGTTCCCACCTGCATGAGTGTCGCCCTGCCCTGGACAATTTTCTCCTCCAGCCCCTGCTCTACAGCTTCAAAGCTGGCACCCCAGCTTGGATCAGCTGCTGGGGCTCTCCCGTCTCCCATCCCATGGCCTCACCAGGCCAGGACGCCCTCAGCCCTGGGGATGGCACATGGCCGCCCTTCACCTTGTTCCACCCCTGTGTCCTGCCTCCCCTGGCCAGAGAAAGCGGCATCCCTCTTCCTGTAGCACAGGCAGCCAAGCAGAGGTGTGTTGGCATCAACACAGCACCATGACAGTTAAGAGATCCCTCCTTTAATCTCCTGTAGGTGTTTTTTCCATCCTGGCATGGCCCACACCCTCATACCATTCTCCTGGTTTTGGCACAGTCCCTGTCAGCTCTGCAGTTTTTTATTGTGCTGCTTTGACACCAAAAAGCACCAGTCCCAGAGAAGAACAAGCGCTTTTCTTCTTCCTCGTGACACGAGGATGTCTGGAGAAGGGTCCCTGGAGAGGAGCGCAGGTAGATGAACTGTGAGGTGTGGCAGGTGCACCTGCCCTGACAAAGACTGGGGGTAGTAAGACCACTGTGTCCTCACTTTTCACGTCCTTACTTTTGTGCCTTTAAGGTGGCAGGTGCTGACCTGGTACACACTTTGGGGCTGTGATTATGGTCATGTATACACCTCGGGCGAGGGGTAAGAAAGTCAAGGCCCTCAGCCAATCAGAATTGACCACAGATCAGATTCAACTAGGGTATAAATGGAGCCCCACCGGAGGGCAAGTTGAGCTGGTCCTCCTCGGAGCAGCGGGTCTGCAGTCGGGGACTCTCCCCTTGGGTTGGGACGCCACCCAAGGAAACTCCTTGAGGGTGAGAGCCCTCATCTTATAGGTGAGTGATTGTGCACATTTTGGGTCCTCATTTCTAAAGCCGTCTGTGCAGTATTAATTCCTTGTACACCATCCTGAACCTGTGGTTTACTGATGTTGTCAGAGTGTCGACGCCTCATTTCTAGTTAGTTTTCTCTTAAACAATTTTGGTTAAAATAAAGTTTATTTTTTAATTTATCACCTGCCTAATTTGATTTCGTGAGCCTCCGCGACACAAGGGTAACCAGAAAAGGCTATGTGGTGCTCTGCCTTGTGGGGTCTCGATCGCAGTGCGCCCCAGGTTTTGGCCTGCACAAGGGCTGGGCATGGCGGGCAGGAACAGCCCTGCATGGAGAAGTGCTTATCCCCTGGGACTGACAAGCTCCCCTGACAGCGGTGAGATCCAGGACTCGCACCCAGGGCAGGGCTGTGGTGTGGCTGGATGAACAGTGACAGGAGGAAAGAAGAAGGGACTGGGTCAGGGGAGACTTGCTGGGAGAGCTGGGCGACTGCAGGGGTCTTGCCAGAAAAGAGCCAGGGAAGCTTATGCATTGCGCCCAGCTCAGTGGGTGTTGCTGTCTGACTGCCGCCTGCCCAATTTCCCTGGGATGTTTGCTTTTGCTTACATGGGGAACTGGCGACAGGAATGTAGATATGTGCCTCAGTGCCTCAGTTGTCTTTATATGTCAGGTCCTTTGGATGAGAAAAGGCAACTGAGAGATTTGGGAGGGGGAAGGGCGAGCACACAGGTGGGGACTCTGGCTGGGACTCTGCACTCGGTTTCTTGCTGTGCCATAGAGATCCTGGTGCAAAAATAGAAAGCAATGATCCCTGACTAGTTAAGGGAATTTATTTAAGGGGTCATGTTTGTTCCCCTGTTGTGTTTTAATCAAACATTCTCTCAGGTGAAGTTTGTCATATACCCCAGGCACATTGCAGTGTGTTGCACTGGTTGCACTTAAGTGATGAGACTTAGTTTTCATGGGAAATAGTCTTTGCGCACTTCGGCAGGCCAAGACCAAAAGCACTGGGCTCACCAAAAGTGAACAGTGCAGAACTTTTCTGCAGAAGCCAACCTTCCACTACTGAACACGGAAGTACTAATTTCAAGTCAGTGACCATGGGTGATCCTATTTGTGTGCAGAAGGTTCTGCAGACAGAAGGGCATAGAGGTATTTTGTGACTAAATTACTCATTGCAAGTCATTTGCTTAGCTCTCTTCCTAGTCCATCCTTCACACAAACCAACCAGGGCTAGCTCTGTGGAAGAACAAACCGTTCTCCAGGAAGATGATTCCATTTCTTTTTGGTGCAAGGTCTCCATGTCACGCCTCTTCTGTACCGCACTGCTTTTATTTCATAGCCCTGAGTTCCCTCTAAACCCATCTTTTCCCAGCTCCAGTTGCTGGGGGTCAGTGCCATAGGTTTGTGAGAGCACTGTGGATGAACCTGCCTTCCCAGCAAGGGGCTTGGTGTGACTCACTAAGTCTGCACCTCCCTGGGTAATGTGTGGACAGCCACACATGGAGGGACTCCTCTCACTCAACTTTAGACGTCATCTGTGCCAGTCACTCTTGGTTGTTTCATAGTTTGGGAAAGAAATGGGATTTGTTTTATCTAGCCCATTTGGGACTCCTATTTTAAGATGCAGCGGAAGTTTCAGAGGTGCCCACTGAATGCAAAGGAAGGTCATGTATCATCTGCCTGTATTGCAGATGGGTAAAGTCAGTGGGAGGACTCTCTCACCAAACCTGCCCGTAGTTGCTGGCAGCGCCCTCCGCTGCCAGCACGTTCAGATTTGTCACTACCCAGATTTTTTGGGGATTGCATGTGGCAGACACTTGCCACATCTGTATCTACCAGTATGGCCTTGGAAGTTGCCACGCTGGTGCCACCCCAACTGCAATTCAGTGGGGACACCTACAGAGTGCAGGAAGGTCCTTGGTCATGGAGGCATAATCAGGGACAGTTCGGGTTTGTATCTCAGGGTGGCATTATAAGTTGATCCATTATGAAACATGGCCTGAGAAAGACTTTGAGTTTCAGGGAGGAATGTAGCATAAGAGACAAAATTACCCTGTGAGGAGAGTCAGGATACGGATGGTCCAGGCTCTCCTTGTGGGTACAGGTCGAGACTGAAGCTTTGAGCTGGGTCTCCCATGTCTCCAAGCTTTTCCTTGATTAGTTGCTTTTAACAGTCAGTTGGCTGCTTCTGCCCCCAGGGGCATAAACTTTACTGACAAGAGCAGCTGGACAGGTAGCTTGGCTGATAGCAGGAGATATGCCAGACACACAAGTCTAAAGGGAATCCATACTGTATTTTCTCTTGTTTTCATTCCTCACACATCATGAATGAGTTGAACAGGTGGATGCCTGCCGATTTATTCCTAAAAGCCATTCATACAATTGATTAGGCTGCTATTAATTGACGACATTACTGGTTAAGCATGCATCTTTGCTAATTGAATAATTCCTTGCTGTGAAAAGCCTCACAATTTAGTAATTTATTGTTAATCCTGTTATATATACACAAATATACACATGTACATACACATATGATGTACACAGACATTTGCATGCACACAGAGACTTCCTACATGCTTTGCTTATTTCCAAGGGCAGGATATTCCAAGCTGGGACACTTCACATTACATCCATAAATTTCTACTTTAACATGTACATTGTACTATTTCGTAACCTCCTTTTAGATTCCAAATTATGGCACTAACCCTTTGTTGGCCAGAGGCTGGTACTGTTAAACTCTTCATTCCAACAGGTCTACTCTGATGTCCACAGTGGAGATAATCAGATGGCCTGAAGTAGTCCTTTTTCAATCTTAGGTCTTTTATACCTCCCTGGTGTCATGTTCTGATGACTTGATTATTGGTTGCTGCCTTAAATAGGTTCCCAGTAAAATCCTCATTCTTTTCATGTTGTAATAGGATTATCATACAAGAAGACGACGTTTGTACCTAAGCCAAAATACACAGCAGTTTACATGCAGAATAAATGAAACCATCTAGAAATCGAATTTTCTAAATATCAGCACAAAGCTTTTCAAACAGGCTCAACCCTACACGGAAAATGCAAGTTGCTGTTGAATCAATAATGAAGCAACAAGTTTCAGGGCCGTGCCAGGAAAACAGGGAAATGTCTCACCTCTCTGATACACTCTCACATCTTTACCTACGGAGGAAGTTTTTCCTGCCATCAGTTACTGAGTCAGTCAGTCCAGGGAAGGGCTGCTTTCCAGTTTGGTTTGAATGCCGGTCCTCTAATCAGCTGGAGAAAAGGAGTCACTTATATAAGCCAAGGGAAAGGAAATGCTTCTGCAATACGGCTCACATGAATAGCTAGGACTGAGTGCTGGTTGACTCCCGAAGTCCAGCTTCTGCATCTGCTCATCCCGTTTCTTTAGGGCTGTGTTGACTGGGACAAGTGGCAATTCGGGAGGCTTTCCTCTTCTTACTGGTCTTTTTCAAGGCAGTCGGTGAAGGAAAGTGGAAGGCATGACCCCCTCTTCAGACAAAGAGCTCAACGGGCTAGATAACCCCAACTTCGTGGTGAGTCTGCTCTTCTCTGAAGGGTAATGCTTGCATAAATGGGTGCGAGCCCTGCGAAAGGAGGAGAAAGGAAAGCCAGGGGACTTGGACTGGCTGCAAGGATGCTGGTGGGGTAAATATCTGTCTCGGCTCCTTTAGCAACAGGAATCCGAGGAATGATTTCCTCACTACAGCCTGCTGCTGCTGCTGCAGACTCAGCATACTTTCTACTCTCTGGCATCCTTTTCACTTCTTTTCTCTCCATTATTTCTAAAATGACCATGTAAATGAATGGCAGTGCAAGTTTATCTGTACTGAAAAGCAAGCGAGCTCATGGCTCCTTGTGGCTGTGTCCCTGGGTAGAGCATTTTATGTATTAATTAGTACAATTACAATAGAAATTTAGTCTAGTAAAGAGTGTGTTTCTTTGTCTTCTGGGTCTATTTCTAGTGGGGTAAATTGGCAGAGAGGTGGTGGAAAAAGGGATTTGAGAGTCAGCAAGGGAGAGCACCCTGTAGGGTTACAGCAGGGTGGTACAAGCTGTAAATGATGTGTCAATTCAGGGGTGTGCAGCACACTGGAAATGCTGCGGGCTATAACAGCCATAGGGCAAGGGGCACAGCAGCCCCCTTCCTATCTGACGGCAGGGGTCACCTCCATTAGAAACTAAAAGAGCTGCTTATTTTCTGACAGCAGGTGTGAAAGTGGGATCCTGACACTGTCTTTGTACACAGTACAGACCACCCACCTGGGGGACCTTGGAGGAGGCATTTAACCTCCTGGTGTCCAGGTCTCCCATTTCTCAGATAACTCTTGGTGAGCTCACTGTGAGCAGTGAGGGTGCTGTGCCAGCTGCAGACAGAGCCTCAGGGAGGTGCTCAGAGCGATGCAGATGTTTTCTTTTGCTATTGCTAACGGTCTCTGTTTCTACCTGTTCTCCCATAATGCAGATCAGGCTTGTGACTTCCTCTGGTTTGAATCACCCCAAAGAAGGTAGAAGACAGAAGTCTTTTACCTGTGGTTCAAGAAGCTCAGTTTCTGACCCCCTTCCTGATGTGCTTATTTAAGATGCTGTTGAGGGTCCTGATGCTTTGTCTGGAGACTGAGGCACACGGAGGGCATCCTGGTCCCCTGAATTTGTAGGAGCAACTGGGCTGAGCACCACCAGCAGTGGTTCCTCGTTCCCATGCCGGACTGCTCCTGCCTTGTCCTCCTGTCAGCATCTCAGCATCACAGACTGGCTGAGGTTGGAAGGGACCTCTGGAGGTCAACTTGTCCAATCCCCCTGCTCAAGCAGGGTCACCTAGAGCCAGTTGCCCAGAACTGTGTCTAGGCAGTTTTTTAATATCTCTAAGAATGGAGACTCCACAACCTCCCTGGGCAACCTGTGCAGTACTTGGTCACCCTCACAGAGAAAAAGTGTTTCCTGATGTTAAGACAGGACCTCCTGTGTTTCAGTTTGAGCCCATTGCCTCTGGTCCTTTCTCATCCTGTTATCTCCACTCCATCCTTCTCCCACTGAACCCTGCTCGCTCCCCGCCAGCTGCTGGGGAGGGTCAGGCATTCATGTGATGGTCATGTGGGGCTGTTGCTGGCACAGGCTCTGGCCAGCTAGAATATGCCTCCTGGTTAACATGGGAAAAGTTGCAATGCAAGGAAAGGAGCTTACTGTTGTCCTCCTAGCTTAGTATTCATCTACCCGTGGTGTTACTCAGGAGTAGCTGTCCCCAAATAACTGTGCACGGGCAGTCTTAAGTACCTTGCCGTACATTCGTTAATCCATGGCTCAGGCTCTCTTGTTCTGAAATGAAAATGTCTCCACAGGGAGTTATTCAGGAATGCCTTTTGCTCTTGAAGTTCATGCCTGAGTTCAGTTTGAATTAACTCTGCCTTCACCTATCTATTTTGAAGTATCTGTAATGCTCCCAGCCTGGCTAGGCTGGATAAATACATTGTGTTTAAAAAGTATTACATAGCACATTTTCAACAGTGTGACCTAAAATGGGACTTCGGAGACTCAGCCGTTACAATGGAAACCTGGAGGTTTCAGGCAAATGATGAAGTCCTTCAGGTTTAATCTGCCACACCTGCAAAATTTACAACTGAATGTAACATCAATTTTGCATCCCTATTCCCTGACCGAGCATTAGCTGTTTGCCTCCATCAGTACGTAGGCCATGAGCATTATTGCAGCCACCTCACTTTGCTGGGCATTTTGGTGTCTTCAGGTTCCAGCAGGACTTGGAGGATAAAAAAAAAAAAAAGCAGTTTGGTGCTGACAAACTGGTTGAGCTCCTCCTGAGAGCAGGTTTCTGTCTGCCTGACAGAGCAGGGCGTGGGATGCTGCTGGCGTGCCAAGGGCTCGCTGGCTGGAGAAGGATCGATGAAGCAAATGGTTTGGGATCTTAATTAGCTTTTGCATTTGGCTCAAAACGTTGTGGCTTCCCAGGCAGCCTCCCTCTACCACATGCGTGTGTGTGCAGGGGTGTGTGTGTACACGCAGGTGGGACGTGGATGTGTGTGTGTGCGCGTGCGTGCACATGCACATAGGGTGTCTGTGTGCCCAGGCAATGTGTGTGTGTGTGCATGTGCATGTGTGCTCCGGGGGGTGTGTGTGTACACGCAGGTGGGACGTGGATGTGTGTGTGTGCGCGTGCGTGCACATGCACATAGGGTGTCTGTGTGCCCAGGCAATGTGTGTGTGTGTGCATGTGCATGTGTGTGCTCAGGGGTCAGGGTGGGTTGGAAGGAGGAGTGGACAACCAGGGCATTTACTTAGCTTAAAAACTGTGGCAACTGAAGCAAAGCAATATTTTGCTTTCCTTGGCAAAATGCGTCTTTGTACAAATAAACTCTGCAAGGTGGTACCTTCCCAGGTACAGCTCCCTGGGAAGCCCTGGGGCTTCTGGCTGCCTGGGAGGGGATCCAAGCTGGGGAGCTATTTCAGCCCCCGCCACCTCCCTGAGGCCCCAGGTCCCCAGGCTGTTTACGGTCCCTGGTGCTGCCCCCGCCCTGGGGCATCCCACGGGGTGCCATTCCCCACAGCAGGTGGCCGAGCTGGGGCAGCACCCCGGTAGCCCTGCTTTGAGTCGGCTCCTTTGAAACGGACGCCAGGACTCCCCATCCTCTGGTGTCCCTGTGTTTCACCCAGTTCCTCCGTAGGAGCGAGGTTTTCTAGTAAGACAAAGGGCAGGTGTGTTTATCGAGGCAGAACATTTGTAAAGGTGAGTGTAAGGAGATTGGAAAGAGAAGACTTAAGACAATGAAATATAAAACATGCTTCTACTCTGTAATTAGTGGCGTCCAAGTTGTCTTAGCATATTTTATCTAAAACGCTGTTTGGGTGGGACAGCCAGGAGGAACAGAGACCAGGGGACAGTGCAGCTTTTGCTGATTAACCCACTCCACACTATTTCTTGCTGCTGGTTGCAGTTTCTCCATCCTTAGCTAGACATTAATGATACAAACACACTTTGTCCAGATGTCCCTTTGAGGCTGAGACATCCTCTAATGTTTCTTCTGGTCTAGACACACACGTGCATATAAAAATTTTCCATAGGTGTTTTTACCTCCATTTTAATTTCCGCCCTTGCTCTTTTTTTTTATCCTGCCTTTGTTGAAAGCTACATATGAGGTGTTCCTGCAAGACGTGGAGCGCAGCTGCAAGAGAGGCGGCTGATGGGTGCCTGCGGGGCTGGGCTGTGGCTAATGAAGAGTCTCTCCTGTTTGCCAGGGTGAAGGTGGGAGCCACTATTGCTCCTTGCCGGATCGTGCTGCCTGGGGCTCAGGAGAAGGCAGGGGCATGGGCCACGACGACAGCAAGCTTGCCTACACCGTCACAGGTGCCCCCCATTTATCCTGCCTTTGTTGAAAGCTACATATGAGGTGTTCCTGCAAGACGTGGAGCGCAGCTGCAAGAGAGGCGGCTGATGGGTGCCTGCGGGGCTGGGCTGTGGCTAATGAAGAGTCTCTCCTGTTTGCCAGGGTGAAGGTGGGAGCCACTATTGCTCCTTGCCGGATCGTGCTGCCTGGGGCTCAGGAGAAGGCAGGGGCATGGGCCACGACGACAGCAAGCTTGCCTACACCGTCACAGACGTGCCCCCCTGGTACCTCTGCATCCTGCTGGGCATTCAGGTGCGATGGGGGAGCAGGTGGAGGCTGGGGGCAGGTGGAAGTTTAATGGCCATTCAGCCAATTAATGGGGGTAAAACCTGAATTTGGGAGTGCTTCACCTTCATTGGGCATGACTGGAGCTGTGGGGCTGGATCTCGGTGACCTCAAGTCCTTCCCACCACCTCCTGAGCATCGACTGTTATCCTTGTGCCCCCAGCTACACCATGCCCCTTGAAGTGCAAAGGGGAAGGCAGAGTCCCCAGGCCGGAGCCAAACAGTTAATAAGAACAAGTCAGATAATTCGGCTGAAGTTAGCCAAATGTCTAAAAGCTTCTGAACTTCTGCCTTCCCATGGCCATAAAAACTAAGCAGAAGGGCCCATGCTGCTTTGGCTGGTGTCTGTGCCCAGGTGTGTTAAATGACCCAATGCCACCAACGCCACACTGGGTACGGAGCCTCAGGGAAGAGAGACCTCAGAGTAGTTAAGGTAATGATGGACTGCGCTTGGAGCTTGGTGGGCATTTTGTACTTTGTTTCTTTAAACGGTCATCTCAGATTTAGAATGTATTAAGACAAGGTTTTCTGAACACATCTACATCATAATTTTAATAAAACATGCCTCTAATGAGCACAGTGAGTTTCTGAGTGCCTCCAATTCCACCACTGTGTCCTATGCTCTGAGGCAAGAACTGGGAAGTGATACCAACTGAAACAACCTTGACTTGCTCATTGCTCACCACAATTAAGGTTAATATTTGAAGCAAAAGTAAGTTTGAAAAAATATTTTCACATTTAATAATTAACTGAAGGTCATTGTAGAAATATGTCTGTGACTATGCAGAAAAATGCAATGCCTGATTTATCCACTTTTTATGGTTATCTGTAATTGCACTGTATGAGAAAATCTACTGATAGCAAAGAATGGGTAGCTCCAATTTGCCAGCTTTTTATACTATCTTTTGTGGTGCAAATGAGATGGACTGAAACATTTGCACTCACTTTGCCTGATCGCTCTGTCCCCCTATCTTGGGATGTCCCCATATTCCTGGAAGAGTAGCCCCATCAGCTTTGTCTGCAGGTGCTGAGAATAAACTGGTTGCATCTGACAGTGATCTGGGGAGTCCAGAGCACTACAAAAGGTCTTTGGGCATGGAAAGTTGGAGAAGTTTGTGGGGGTGCATTGTAGTTCTTGTAGGTGCCTTGGAACAGTCCCTAACAGAGCAGTAAAGCTGTCAAAAAAGAGAACGGGTAATACTAGTATCACCCAAACACAAATCTGTGAGTTACTTTTAGATTTCCCTCAACAACATGGGAATAATATACGACCAGTTCTGTGTCCTTCTTCACCCAGTCTTTCTCTGTGGCTCCTAGCATTTCCTGACAGCCATGGGAGGTCTCGTAGCCATCCCGCTGATCCTCTCCAAAGAGCTTTGCCTCCAGCACGACCTCCTCACCCAGAGCCACCTGATCAGCACCATCTTCTTTGTCTCAGGGATTTGCACCCTGCTGCAAGTCCTCTTTGGAGTCAGGTAGGCCAAATGCGAGAAATGGGACACTCAAGAAGTTTGTAGATACAATTACTACACGCTTGGCCACCAGTCTGCTGTAGAGTTTACTATCAGTGAGGGTCATTTGCTACACTTGGGCAATCAGGACAGATGCCAAAGCATCCTGAAATCGCTGTATGTGGTAGCTTTGCATGGCTAAGTTCTGACTTTTGCATCTCCTGGTACTTGATGCACCTTTTGTTGGACTTATAAGGAATCTGTCCTGCAAAATAATAAAGCATTGAAACATGCAGTAAACAATATCTGCTTGCTCCTTATCCAGGGATCCTCCAGCTGAGGCAGGACCCTTCTGATCTGGGCCTGGGATCAAGGGAGCACAGATCCCTTAGGAAACTCTAGGGCTGGGGATAATTGGGAGGAATTGAAGCCCATCTGCCACCCCTTAGGGACCCAGGGAGGAACTCTGCAGCACATCCTGTTAAGTGGTGCCACTTCCCATGCTCCAGGATTCATGGCACAATCTGAAAGTAAGCAAGGTAAATCCTCTTTGCTGCTGAGCTGTTGAAGAGCTGGTGGTGAGGAAATGAGCATGGAGTTGCCATTCACTACCCAGAAAATGAAGTACTTAATAAGAGACATGACTGCAAGCGCTCCCCCTTGCCACAAAGACCCTGTATCTTTGCTGGCCTTGCAAAATTTCTTTTATTCCCCTTGTCATAACTCTGGGCTGCCTCTCTCTTTCCACAGGCTGTTTTTTCCTCCATTATGGTGGGAACCTGTGTTTCTTGTTTCAAAGGCAAAAATCACACCTTCTTTGGCTTCCGAATCTGAGGGACCTGGTTAAAACTCTTCTACTATCAAATCACTGGTCAACTGTCAGCTCCACAAAATGTTTTTACTCCTCCTGTTTCTTTCCCCAGTGCAGCTTTTCCATCTCTATCTGTCTTAGGAAGTGGTTGTAGGCAAACCTCTCCCCGGAGGATGCTCCCCTTCTACATCCCTACAAGATTAGTGGAGGAGGGGGGACACCCTGGCCATGAAAAAGAGAGAATCTGGTTCTTCTCAGTTTGGTTAAATTCAGGCTGGGGTGCATGACCGTGGCTGTGGCTGCTTGTGTGATTCAGGCTGGAATCCTCCCAGGCACCCCTCAAATGCCTCGGTGAATACCTGAGAGTTGTGTTGTCCCCTGCTCTCTGTTAGCTGAGGATGAAAGAGTAGCAGGGAGTGTCTCCCATGGCTGAATAGCTAAATGAGGAAAAAATTAAGTGGTAAGGAGTTGTTCCCGTAGGATAAGCTTGAATGGCTTTTGCTGTGCTGAGGATGCAGTTGCCTTGTTGCTGGCCCCAACTATATTGTGTGAGGACATTCCTGCCGGAAAGGTTGGACTCAGCCTGTGGTGTGGCCGGAGGCAAACCAAGCCTGAGTTGGAAGAAGATTTTTTTTTTTTCTCCTTTTACTGTTTTCTGAAACCCTGTAGTAGTTGATAACCATAAGTCACCAACAAGACAGCCAGGAAAGTGGTAAATACAAGTTGGAGGGGATGCTTTTTCCTGGAAAACATCCATGCCACTCTCCGAGGCCCCGGGAAGCCCTCAGCTGAGCGCTCTGCACAGTTGCTGGTGTCCATATTTAAGAAAGACTAATTCAGAGGAGAAGAGGTATGGAGACAATCTGTTAATGTGTCATGGGGAAGGGAGACCGTTCATCTTACAGAGGCTGGCCTGGTTAGCCTGGCAAAGTGGTGGCTCAGAGGGGTACGGCTGCAGCCTGCAACTACTCTGGGAGAGAAATGGGGGGGGTATCAGGCAGGGAGAAGCCATTTTGGCTAAAAGACAATGTTGGCACGTGAACGAATGGATGGGAACTGGCCATGGAGATGGGGAGGTTCCCATCAAGAGCGAGTGCAGTTCAGAAGCAGCCCTCCAGAAGCAGTAGCCAAGGGAAAAGCCCGACCCATTGCAACCTGCAGCTCGGTCATGTTACACAGCATGAAAAAGGAGTGACGGGTCCCAGTCGGTCACTGGAGACACTATCCAAAAGGCTCCTGAGGGGAGACACAGGTCGCTTGCCATTATGGTGAGCCCCCCTTAGCAGATGCTTGGACATCGTGTAGTGGTGATCAGAGCATAATATTTCCTTCTCTAAACCTGCAGCTTTCCCTCTTGCAAACCCCACTGGAAAGAGCTCAGTATGCCACGTATGCATTGCCTCGGCACCCCAGTTTGCTCTGAGCCCACCCATGCCAGCACTAGCTGTGAAGTAGCTTGAGGGCCAGCGGGAGCTATAAATCTATTGTTAATCTATTGTTAATTCAACAGGGGTGGCACTGGGCCTTCTCTGTTTCTTTTTGTTTGTTTTTTGCCTTGCCCAGCAAAATCCTTTGAAGACTGCAGCATATTTGGCCAAATGCAGTAAATAAGTGACTACACGGATGACTGATATTCAAATATAACTTACTGGCAAAGCTTTGACAGTGCTTTGGTTGTGCAAGGCATATGTAATTGCAGTGGTATATTTGTTTTGGTGACGGAGACGTGGTGCTGTTACAGCTATGCTGTCTCTTATTTTCCAATGCTTTCCAGAGAATGGTGGAAATACCTCTGGTTCAGGGAAGTCCGTGCCCTGCAAAAGCACTCACCTGGCTCACTGCCCCGCTGCTTTTCTGAGCAGGCACCACGAGAGCTCCTGGTGCAAGGAAAGGTTGCTTTGGGGGCTGCTCCAAGGGGCACTTCCTAAAGAGAGGAAGCCAAGGCACCTCGGAGGTTTCTCTCAGCTGGTTCAGAGCTGCTGTGCCAGCCTGCGCCCTCGGGCAGCTTTGGGTTTTTCCAGCACGCTAGAGGAATGGTCAAAACAACTTGCACTGCAATGGGGGCTTAATGCGGGGCTTTGAAGAGCCAGTCAGGCCTTTTAGGTCTCTGTCTCCATTTCTCCATGTGTGGAAGGAGAAGCAGCTGACGTAACTCACAGGAGCACCAGCTCCATTGTACAAAGCTCTGTATGAAGCCAGTGCTGAGAGCTTCTGGAGGAGCCAGCTCCTTGCTAGCCTGAGGGTTTTCCTGAGTGAGAGTTACTCTAAGCCAGGAGACACACGGCGTGGGGGCAGAGCCAAGGTCTCACCCAGCCAGTGCGCTCAGACCCATCCATGCAGGTCTCCTTTCCAGTGTTGGTGGAAACAGGGCAGAGCCATTAGCTTTAAAAAATTGTGCTAAAAGCCAAGTCACATTTTCCACTGCCCTCTGTCTGAGGATGGTTGTGACATGGGGAGTAGCCAGTGCATGTCCTTGTGTTCATGAGCAGGTTGTGAAGAAAACTGAGGCAGCTGAAGGGGACAGAGGAAGCAACAAAATATTGGAAAGATTTGGGCCTAGGTTGATACTAAGCTTTTCTTCAGAGTCTTGCTATCTTTCTTCCTTAGTCTTCTCCCCTCCTCCAGTTTTTTCCATTTGTTGTTGTTTTACTCTGTGCAGCTCTGTGGTCTAGTCACACCTTAGAAGGAAAACTTTTTCCTTAGTGCAGGGTAGCAGAGTTTGACTCCAGCACCAATGAGCCTCTCCATTGGCAGTATTTGAACCTGAGCTCTTCGTCCCGGCTATGTTGCTCTTGAGCGCAATGGGCGGCAATGCCCACCCATGGTCAGTGATGGAGACCTGCCAGAACATTTCAAAAGATACTGACAGAGGCCATGTGCAGATCGATTTTTAAATTTATTTCACCTTCCTTTCACTCACCCCTATGGATCTGCGTTTCTAGCATTCTTGCTCGTCATCTTTTCCCTCTGCTCTCCTTCCAGGTTGCCTATTATTCAAGGAGGCACTTTTGCATTCCTGACCCCAACGCTGGCCATGCTGTCTCTCCCCAAGTGGAAGTGCCCTGCCTGGACGCAAAATGCTACCCTGGTGAATGCCTCTTCACCAGAGTTCATCGAAGTCTGGCAGACACGGATGCGAGAGGTATATTACATTTTCAGTGACACCTGCTCTGTGTCAGGGCTGTTTGCTTTCAGAAAAGCATCTGACCATGGTAGGGCCATCAGTGCTGGAGAACCCACCATCCCCAATGGACCTTGGCCCTCACGCTGTTGCAGCTTCCTAAGCATCCAGTAGTCTCCACTAGGAAAGCAGATGCTTCACTGCTGCTGAACAGGGGACATGCAGACCTCAGGAGATTTATGGTCCCTGCAAAGTCTCCACTGGTCCAGCCAGATCCTTTCTCCATGAAGCATGGTTAGCCTTGAGGAAGGAAGGGAGGGAAGATATTTCCAAGGAAGGGACCCTGTCTAAGCACAGGAAACCTAGTAAAAAGAAATGTGAGGGCAGAGCTTACTGTAAATATTAAGGAAAAGTGCATTCTTAGTCAAAAGAGAGAAGGGAAGGTCAGGGATCTCAGTGCCTTGTCCTACATCTGTTGCCTTATCAGAGTAGGTGACTAAATTTGCCTCTGTCAATCCATACGTTGGGGTGCTTTGCAAAGCACACGGAAAACGTGAGCTCACGAAGGATTTGCTGTGCAGCACAGGCTGCCCTCCCTACTGACACTTGTAAATCTGCCACAAGGGTAGTGCTGCCTTCTCCTTTCAGGCTGGGTGCTTCACCCCAGCCTCTTCTCCTTGGAGCGGGAATGAGGGAAGGTGCTGAGCACCGCAGAGGACCCAGCCTGGGTTTATCACCAAATCTGTGAAGGCGGAGAACAGCCCTACACCTGCCTGGAGTGACGTGAGCAGCGAACAGCATTTCAGGATGTAATCACTGGCTACTTAGCAGTGGTTGTCAAACACAGGAAAGTTCAGGGTGATAAATGTGTCCCCGGAGGGAAACTGATAGAAAAAAACAGAAACTGTAATGACCCACCTGCCCTACCAGCGTGCTGAAATGCCCCAAGCCCTTCACAGATGGGAGATGAGTGGACACCATGGTTCTGCTCCCGTTTTTGGGGCAAGAGATTTTCCCCTGAGTTTTGGGGGAGCAGGAAGAGAGAGTGCAGGGAAGCTGATGCATGCTTGAGTGGCCCAAGAGGCCAGGGAGGAGGGGGTGTCTGGAACAAAATTAGCCCTGTTGAGGACTAAATCCATCAGCCAAGGGGGGAGTTGGTGTGTTGGTACTTTGGTGGTCCTTCATCACATGTAATGCTCAGCTAGGCTTTGCTGTAGTCAGCGGGAAGCCTCTGTGCTGGTCCATCACTGGAGGCTGAGCTTGGTTCTCACACTGGTTTTGCACTGATTTATGAAGAAAAGTCTCCACAGCTGGAGCTCCTTTCAACCTCTGCTCTCTTCCTCCGTTTTCCAGGTGCAAGGAGCTATCATTGTAGCTTCCTGCTTTCAAATCTTCGTTGGATTTTCTGGCCTGATCGGATTTCTGATGAGGTTCATTGGCCCTCTGACAATTGCTCCCACCATCACCTTGGTTGCGCTACCTCTCTTTGACTCAGCTGGGGATGAGGCTGGGCAGCACTGGGGCATAGCGTTCATGTAAGTCTCACTTCCTCATGGGAAAGCTGAGTGTACACAAACTGCCTACCTCTAACAGGAAATCAAGTGTCGCAGTCTTGTAGCAGGGTTCCCTGGGTTAGAGGTTTATTTGTTGAGCACTAACATGTGGCAGGCTTGTGCAAGACAGCAGTGTGGCATAGTTCCCCTCCCTCCCCTGGAGGTTAGAGCCCTCAGCAACAAAGCAAAACCCAAAAATGAGTTAAAAAATCTGATTTTTGTGAAAATGTAAAGTTCACAGGTCAGTAGAGAAACAAATCTTTCTCACGTGTGGTTCCTGGGGACAGTCTCCATCACAGTTGTCTATGCATACTGTCTTACACACCCATTATTTAAGTTAAAAAAACATTCCTAAAATGACAAAGTTGAGCACTCAGAATTAGGTATTCCTTGAGTTAAAATAGCTGGTGCTTTTTGTATTGTTTTCACACAAAGAGGAGGAACTTTTTTCTCCACAGAGGGCCTGGGGGGCTCTGGAAATCTCTGTGCATGTGGCTTTGCAGCATTGAGTGCTGTTTCAGGGATATTTGTGTGCATGCCCTTGTGCATGAGTGTACAAGTGTGCTTGGTGGCAGGATTTCCTTGGTATTTCAGAAATGAATTCAAAAAGTAGAAAGACCACTGCATGGTTCCGCTGCAGATTTGGCACCTTCAGGTCCCTAATGCAGACTTCAACTTGGGATAACATGCAACAGGAGTAGGTTGTTATCCTCTCTATGGGCTCCCATCAGTTTGCTAGTGCTTTCAGAGTTGCCTTTGGAGACTCAGGGGCGAGGCTTGACTGCAGCCCCAGGAAGGCAGCATGCTGTTGTGGGGACATGCTCCAGTTCACCTCCCTCAGGTTCTCTTCTCCTCCCCGCACCTGCCCTCCCAGGCCCCAAAAGCCACCCCTCTTCTCCACCTCCAGTTCCTCACTTAACTGGTTTCTTTCACCAGCACCCCTTATGACCCCAAGCCCTGCCTGCCCCCAGCTTTCCTTTCACCATTGTTTCTCCCACCACGTCTCTGGCTTGTTGTCCTGTTCTCCAGCTCTGATGATTTGTCCTAGCCCCTTTTCTTAGCCAGTCTGAATTTTCCCTTCAAAATTTATATCCTTGTCTGGACTATCTCTGTTTTCTGCCTCCTTTCTCCAGTCAGTGGCTCCTAACCTCAGTCCCTCACTTGACCTCTTTGCCCAACTGTGCTACTCCATTAGTGGGGTCGCAGCCCTCCAACCCGTGTCCCTGTTCTCAACTCTGGTCACTCTTTCTGTCTTGTTCATTTCTTTACTATCTTTACCCGTGCTAATCCCAGTCCTTTCTTCCGTGACTCAGACACCTTAGCCCCAACCTGATCATCATGCTTTGGGCTGTCTGAGTTTGTGTCCTCTTTTGCTGCCTCCATGCTCCACGGGTGCCATTAAGGAAAGGGGGAGAAGGGTGATGGAGAAGGCAGAAGACATGAGCCATGTGGTCTCAGCCTTGCTGTCCAGCCCCATCACATTCCAGAGCTCCCATGATGGGCGATACCTGCTGTTGCCTCAAGAAACTGGTCTAGTGCGTGCTCACTTGCTCCCTGGTGATGGTGCATCACTGGGCAAGGCCTGGACGTACTCAGAAAGCTCAGAATCTTTATGGGCTGCAAATACTAGAGCCTGAGATATTTCTGCTGACTGCTTGGGACCTGGGTTGAATAATCATTGTTACAGACTGATCATAGTTGAGCAGATTTTTGTGAGAAAGAGCAATATCCCTCACCCCAAAGAACAAGTTCTACTAAATCTCAAATTTCTGTTCCAGGTCATAAGCAGACCCTGCTACTGCTCAAGGCAAAATGACCTTCTCAACGCAGGCTATATACTATGTCTATTTCCTGAACATCATTCTTTGAAATAGGTTTGGGATATATCTTTCCAGAAATATTTGGCCTGAGGCAGACGTTTTCCATGGAAATTTTCATCCTGAATGGGTAAAGTTAGGCAGAATTATAAGCAGCTGAAAATAGCATTTGTTAATGGAATGTGTCAGGCAACCTGAATAATAAGCAGTGACACCTACCCGAGATAGACGAGGGCTCTGCAGTGATTCATAAGGCTGCCAAGCACCTTTGTTAATGCAAATTCACAAAATGTACACTGACGCAGACTGTCTGGGCTCTGTAGCTTTAGAAACCACAAATGGAAACTAGTTCCTCCTCAGACTTTCTGCCTCCAGTCATTCAGTGCTTTGAATCGTGATTGATAGATAACCTTTGGCTGTACGTTGTGGTGTGTCTTTGCAGAGAGGTGAGGTTAGCGTTTCCTTTGCACTGCTGGTATTCTGCCTACCCGTGAATATTGCACCTGTAGCTTGTCACCTTTTCATGCATGGAAAACTACCAGTTTTCTGTGCACTGTCAGTGCACTTCAACTGGTGCAATTGATTTCTCACCAAATCCTATCCGGATTAATTCACTCAATGTATACAATTCAGATTTGTTATAAAAGAATGAGGAGCCCTTCAGAGGCCTGGTTAACATAGGAGGAAAATGTCCAAGGTCTTCTACCAGCTCAGCAGTCAAGGTGGGGTGCCCAGTCCCTGCCCTCTCGCCGCATATTGCAGCCTCCAGCTTCATCTGGTTGCTCTTTCTGGGGGGAAGACACACCGGGGGCAGACAGGGCTTGCTGTGAGTGCACCCAGCTGTGCTGCCGTTCGTGGGAGATGTGTCCTACACGAGGGGTGGGAGAGGAGCTGCACCTCATGGTTGCTTTCACCAGAATGAGCCGCGGGTGCTGCCAGGGGCACAGGTGAGCACCTCTGCCTTGGAGGACCCCTCCGCCACACAGCCCTCGCAGACTGGAGGGTCGTGCTCCCCCCTTTTTGGCTGGTGGGGAGGGCTCTGTGGGCGCTACATGCAGCCCCACAGTCTCACCATGTTCTTTTCTTTCAAAACAGGGACTTGCACAAACAAATAAAATCTTTCTTTTCTCTGTGCCATGTAGGAGCTTTTTGCTGCTTGCAGAGCAGCATAGGTAAACCTGACATCAGGAAACCAATGAAACCTGTATTTCCAGTATATCTGAATTACACAGAGGTTCAGGGACAGTTTCCTACATAGCCTGCCTGGACCTTGCACATCTCTGAGGTTTTTCTTTTACTCAAGTATCATTTTTAAGCTCTGGCCACTGTGTCATACTCAGTGATGCATCGTCTGGGGAGTCAGTTCTGAAACAAAAGGGGAAAAAAAATATTTGCAAATGCAGCAGAGCTGTCAGTAGAGTATGATGGAAAGCATGTCCACCCCAGGCTTGTTGGAGTGGGGAGCCACCCTCTGGTGCCGAGAGCCTGGTTCTTGGGGTACTCTGGAGTCTGGGTCCTCAGGTAGCATGTGGGGACAGGCGGGCAGCTCAGCACCCACTTTGTCTCATGGTCTGTTTTTCTCTCCTCCTAGGACTATTTCTTTCATAGTTCTGTTCTCTCAGTACCTGAAAGATGTCCCTGTGCCGCTGCCATCTTACCAGAGAGGCAAGAAGTGCCACCTCTCCCCGGTCTACCTCTTCCAGATCTTCCCAGTACGTTGGGGTTCCCGGAGACCCAGTGGTCGTGGCAGAGGGACCGGCCTCACCCACCCCGGGCTGCCTGGGCTCTTTCCACTCGTGTCCAGCTGAATTAGTGCTTCCCAGCCCAGCCTGCGCGGCAAGGGGGCACAGGGGGAGAAGGTCCCCATGGCTCTGCATGTGGGGAGAGAAGGAGGGAGGGACGGCCACCAGGACCCCCTCCCATCCCTCTGCCTCCATCCCACGTGCAGGGGAAAGGGTCAGGCAGGGAGACACCTTGTCCCCCACAACTGTGCCGGAGACGCAGCCATGCCCTAACCGGACCCCACTGCTGCATGTGATGGACAGGTGCTGCTGGGGCTCTCCCTGAGCTGGCTGCTCTGCTATGTGCTGACGGTGACTGACGTCCTCCCTGCAGACCCCACCGCCTATGGCCACCTGGCCCGGACGGACACCCGTGGGGATGTTTTGTCCCAGGCTCCCTGGTTTCGGCTGCCTTACCCAGGTACCACTGCCTCCACTTTCCCCATCCCACCATGCTGCTCCCTGGTCCAGCTTACACCTCTGCCTATGGCTAGCTGGGGGAGATGAAATGCCAAAACTCAGGCAAACACCCACAAGCACCCTCGCTGCTCTTCCCCCCCCGCAATAGATTTCAGGGCAAACGTGCCCCACTGACCTGAACCGAGCTCTTTACTTGCAGGCCAGTGGGGAGTGCCAACCGTCAGCCTGGCTGGGATATTCGGCATCTTAGCCGGGGTGATTTCCTCCATGCTGGAGTCCGTGGGAGATTACTACGCCTGTGCCCGCCTGTCTGGGGCCCCGCCGCCGCCGAAGCATGCCATCAGCCGTGGGATCGGGGTAGAAGGCATCGGCTGCCTCCTGGCCGGTGCCTGGGGGACGGGGAACGGCACCACGTCGTACAGCGAGAATGTGGGGGCCCTGGGCATCACCAAGGTAAGCCTTGCTGCAGCAGGGTGGCTGTGGTGCCCTGGCCCTCCTGGAGGTTTCCCCCAGGGGTGTATGTACAAAGGAGTGGTGCACATGGGTATGTGCTGGACCTGGGATGTGATCTTAGCCCACGTCCTGCAAGGCATGCCAGAAAAATGTGCCCTGGCACATTGGTGACCACCTCAGCAGCACTACGAATCACCTAACAGAGGTGGTCAGTCCCTCTCTCTCTCTGCTTGTAGTCTGCATATGGGACGAGTGCACGCTGCTGTTACTCATGGCACCTGGCTTAGGTGAGACTAAAGAGAGCACATCTGAGATAACCTGGAAACTTCCTGAGGACTGACTTTATCAAAGACTATCTGTCTGTCTGTCTGTCTGTCTTCCTAAATATATTTATGAAGAGGAGAGGGAAAGGGAAAGGGAAAGGGAAAGGGAAGGGAAGGGAAGGGAAGGGAAGGGAAGGGAAGGGAAGGGAAGGGGGAAAAAGAAACTATTTAATAGGGCTCCAAATTCCAGAATTTTTATAACCCAAGGATGGCAATCATGTGACAGGTAGACTATTTCTTTGGGGTTATAAAATGTGATGGCAAAGGTTTATGTTTTTACCTCTCTATAAAGTTTTGTGAATCCCTTGAGTCTCTTACTGCTCTTATAAGGGAAAGAAATTTCCAGAGATCAGCTTGACAACCAGATCATAGATTTTCACTAAGCTTTGCAGCCAGGGAACGGGTACATCCAGCAGCCAACTGGAGAACATTTTTAAATCATTGTCAAATAAGCAATGTCATGTCAGCAGAGCTGTGAGTCAGTAAATAAATGCAGAATTTGACTTATGGCTCCCACTCTATAATATTGCTTATTTCACTGGATTTTATAAACCTCACTCACAATAACCATTTTTCACAGACTGAAGCGTTAGTGTTTGACCAAGGTGACCTCTTCCAGCAGCAAGGGCTGTCTGGATGTCTGCATGGAGTCCAGTTTAGCCTGTCACCACACGTACCTTGTCACTATGAAATCTGTGCATACTGACCATGTACCTGAGCCCATTCTTTCCTGACGTGTAGTTTGCTGCATACATTGTGTGTATGGGATGTAGCATAGTGCAGAAGTGCCCAGACTCATAATTATCAGATTATAGGACATGTTCTCCCCATGTACGCTAAGTCCTTCAGGTGGACATGCCATCCTTGCTGATTCAGGAGAGACGTTTCCGTTAGATCCCACCTCTGCTCACCTCGTTCACACTTAAGAGAGCAGAAAATACAGTCTCATCTCAGTCAACCTTAAATCAGTGTAAAGACTCTGGCTGGGATAGATGGGGATGCTGAGAGCACAAGGCAGATTTCATTTCATTTTTTACGTGGGAAACACATTTTTCCATAACAAATGGCAACGCAAGGGACTTGTTTCCTCTGCTTAAACAGAGGTGTCCAGCACTACCTGAAACATCTTTGGAGATCTCAGATATCCACAGGGGCAAGGAGAAGCTGCCGGAAGCTGCCAAGATGCAACATCTTAAATGGCACCAGGCACCTATGTTTAAACTGCTTGATCAAGCCCAGCATGCCAGTGCTGAGCTCTCATTTCCAAGAAAAGAAGAGGAGGATTTTAAGGAGAGGTAAAGACCTCAGAGTCACCATATAGATAGCAGGGAACTGTGCGGTTTCTTCGACCTTAAGAATAAGAACTGATTTTCTTGTTTTCCTGACATAATTGAAACAAACTCTAAACTAGAGGCTTTAGCAGCATATGCTCACAGCTGTGGTATCAGTGGATTAGGTAATTTGCCTTTAAGGCCAACTCCATATACTGGGTAATTTGACATTTTGGCAGATTAAGAATTTGAAGCTTCATTCTAATCCTGGAACAAATAAATCTGTTGGCTTTTATTAAATTACAGTTTTAATGGTAATGATGTCCCAAGGTTTTAAGCCAAGGAATATAAAAAGCCCACCTGAAGGCAATGCATGATTTTATTTTGAAACGCCCCACCAAATCTTTTTCATTTATCTTTCACAATCAAGTAAGACTTAAAATATTGTAAAGGGACATGTTTAAGAAATACTTAAAAAGAGACACTACTAGTTAGTGGAAATGTTTTTGTTGAAAGCATTCACAAAACTCCCTTCCTGTAAATATGACATTCTTTAGATATTTAAAGGGAGGGATTAAAATATTTAATTGAACTATAAAATGTTTGCAGAGGATTACAGAGTTTCCCTGCCTAAGACACGAATGTTGTAAATCTTAGCATGATTCTTTAAGCTGTCCAAGTTTTGGTGCAAGTCATATCTTGAATTGAAAGTCTAATAAATATTGCTGCTTTTCTTTTTAGTTTCTATAGTCTGTAAATATCTCTTTCATCCCTTTGTTTGGCAGATACTCTTTTTTTTCCTATTCACATGCTCTAACAGATCTGAATGAAAGGCATGGCTTGGTGCTTCATCCCATCTTTGTTGTAGTGCCCAACCAAGAAAAGGCCACCCTGGCTCTTCCTAGGGGAAAAAAAAAAAAAAAAAAAAAAAGAGAAAAAAAATGGTTTTACTGAAGCTAGATGGGTGATGAGAGATAGGGACAGACCAAGAGACTTCCCGGCTTCTTATTAGCCATTTGTTGACCATGGAAACGGTATATCAGATCCCAGAGCTTGGGATCAAAGCAGCCGGCCTGGCCAGCTCTGCTCTCCTGAATCTTGGTCTCCAGGCAGGGGAGGGATCGGTATGGGACACCTAGTGGAAAGCCATTTTTAGATGGCAATCCAAACCCTGGTGGAAAGATTGTCCAGTGAATTGACCGGGTGGTTGCAGCTCCAGCCTGTGGGTCTGTCAAGACATTTCTAGGCTGGAGCGAGAGCAAAGCTGTGTGTGGGAATTACTGTGCTCTTAATTTAATAATAATTTTTTTGTTTAACAGCAAACTGTTAAATTCCTGACAACAGTAGGAAAGAGGATAGCATCAGGTAAATAGGTGTGGATCCATGCTTGCTCTCAGAGTGCCTTTCATGATAAATATTTACTAGTCTGCAAATACAGATGCTTCCTGTGCAGTGCGAGCATCCCTGCTCACCGGTGGCTGCATCTGAACCTGTGACTGAACATGCCATTGAGTGCTTTGGCCCGAGGTGCAACCCCTGCCTGGCAGGTTGGCGCTGGAGCCTGCCATCCCTCGCCTCTCTGCACTGGTCGGTGTGTGATTGCCTCCTCTTCCTCTTGCCCCAGGTAGGGAGTCGAATGGTGATCACTGCTGGTGCCTGTGCCATGCTCCTGAGCGGCATCTTCGGGAAAGTCGGAGCGATGCTTGCCAGCATACCTACCCCTGTGATCGGAGGCATGTTCCTTGTGATGTTTGGAGTTATCACGGCAGTGGGGATTTCCAATTTGCAGGTAACAGCTGTGCGAGCGCCGTTTCATCCCTAGGGAAGGGGACTTTGGTTTCAAGTCAGGTTCTTACCAGGCTGAGTCAGGTATAACCACACTGCAGCTAATGCAAACATTTGCGTTGACAGTTCCTCAGGTGAAGATGAGGGCACGTACCCAGAGGGACTAAATTGCAGAGGGCTCCCTGGTTGGGGCAGGGCTTGCTGGTACCAGGGGCAGCAGGATGACTAATGCTCCAGTAGCACCAGGATTGCTGCCTGGGTCCACTCCTGCATGCAGTGTTTATATCCGAGCATGTCTCATGAACACGACAGTAATCAACAGATTTGGGTAATTCCAAATGTAATGTATACAATTTCTCTGTACAGTACACAGATATGAACTCCTCCAGAAACATCTTTGTCTTTGGATTTTCTGTATTTGCTGGCCTCACGGTTCCCAACTGGGCAAGCAAAAATAGTACACTGCTGGAAACAGGTAAGAAGCGACATCAGAAGCATTTTTTGTAGCATAAAACTGAAGCAAAGGCTGATTCAGAGAAATCTTTTAAAATGCAGGTTTTCCTGATAAAATCCTGAAACCTGTTCAGTGACTATTGCCTGTTTCTTTCTGAGAGGGCTGTTCTTGCCCTTTGCTCTGATGCACAGCTCTGGTGTGGAAATCTCTGCTCTTGATCAGTGACTGCACCTCGCCAGATTCCTGTCAGGCTAAGGATTGCAGAGCTTTTCCTTGGGACACATTCTTGGGATGGGGCTTTGGGCAGGAGAAAATCCAGGACTGAATCCTGATTAAGACCTCAACGAATGAGGCTTTCTTACATGTTCATACACAATAAAACTTTGTACTTCCAAAACGCAAGAGCAGACTCTTCTACTAAATTCCATCAAGTTCACTTCATTGAAATTTCCAGTCCTCCAAGTTATGCCCTCATTGTGTCTCGTGTGACTAATGTGTTTGTCACAAAGACTGTAGTGTCCTCTCTTAAGGTATATATGGCATGCTGAGTGGGCTGTTGAAAGCTGGGCCCACAAACCACATGCTCTATAGATGGTCTCTCAGATGCTCTATGTCACTGGGCTATTTTGCTCATGTCAATTAGCCCTCACGGGGAAATATCACACCGATTAACTTGTGGTGAAATCCCATGCTAAATGTACCTATATTTCTTTGGGAACTGAAGCTCATGCGTTTGTAGGGAACTGTTATGTCATTATATGTTATGCATGGAGGTGCAGAACATGTTTGGAGCAGAAGGCTGCTTTTGCTGGGACAGTGCTGTGGTCTGCACTGTTAATAGGCTCTTAATGTACTCATGAGTCATCTCCTGCCCACCAGCAGCTGGGTCAGTGAATAATTATGCAGAATAGAACTGTAGGTCTGAAACTGGCAGTGAGATCAGTCTCCTTTGCATTGCCAAATCTTAAGCTCTGCTTTGGGATTTGCAAGTCTTGTCTAAACAAGCATGCAGCTTGCAGCCTCTTGGCACGGGGTATGTTGCTGGTCAAACATGCGTCTCTGCACCGCTATCCAAAGCTTTGTTTTTCTGCTAGGAATCATCCAGCTGGACCAGGTGATCCAGGTGCTTCTCACCACTGGCATGTTCGTGGGCGGACTCCTGGGGTTTATCCTTGATAACACCATTCCAGGTAGGATTTGCTGAAATGAGCTAAGCTACTAGTTTGTGCCTGCCCTAGGGTTTGTTTCCTAGTATTTTTTGTCTTCATGACTACTGCTCTATGGGCAGGAGTTGTGCTGGCAACCATGAAACACCATGTGACTGAACTCCTCCCAGAGAGGGGAGAGGAACAGGAGACATCACTGAAATGGTCTCCGGTTGGAAAACAGCAGCTTATCAAAAACGAACTCATTTTTCAGGAACAACCCAGTCTGAGGAAAAGGTTTATTTGGGAAAAATGTCTTTTAGAGAAAATGCCAGCCTAGAGCCATATTGCTGGTTGAAAGGAGAGAGAAAGGCAACTACAAGAAGTGGAAGGAGCCAGTGCATGCCTCCTTATGAGAGCTGCTAAAACTGAGGCTGAACTGGTGCCACAGCAGTGGAAAGCAGTAGGAAAGGCTGATGACCAAAGATAGGATATAGCACCTGCAGCTGGCCCTCACAGACAACAAAGAGCCTCTGATTTTCATCGAGCCTGGGGAGGGATGGCATAAGAATAGGAGAGGAAACCCTCTTTTCTGCTACAGAAAAAGAGCAGGAAGGACACTCTGTTAACCAGATTCTTTTACCGTCTCAGGCTTTTTGGAAAGCCAATCTCCTTTTGGTTCATTAATTTTCTTGTAGGCCTTGATCTTCAGCTCCTCCAGGCAGAATTTCCAGGTGTGCTCACTCCCTTTCCCAGGAGGGACTCAGCCGCTGCAACAATTACAGGCACTTAGCAATTCCTTGGCTAGGGTAAATGCCTGTGACTGACTAGTAATTGCTAGCTAAAGCTTATTGCCCCACTCTGCAGTATCTGGGCAGTTAACATCCAGCCTTGCTTTCCTAGCACTGTATGACCCCCCCTTTGAACAGTTCTTGGATGCCCCATGGCTTGTGAAAACCTGTCTTGGTATACTTGATTCCTGTGGAAAGCAGTGGAGAAGACTGCTTATCTGGAAGCTGTTGCAGAAAGACGGGTATTGCCTAGAAGCTCGTTAGTGAATTTTTGTAAAGAGCTTTGGAGCTAGAAGGGTTTAAGTGCAAGGGATCTGTATGTTGTGCTGGGCCTGCTGGGATTTGAGAAGTGGGTGTGAGGCCCACAAGGTAGTGCTGTGCTCAGAACACCTGCTGTTTTAAACACAACGATCTTATTTTTGCTGTTGCAGGAACACAGGAGGAGCGGGGCCTCCTGGCATGGAAGAACAGCCACAAGGGAGAGGCAGACAACTCTCAGCTCATTTCCAAGGTCTATGATCTTCCGTTTGGCATAGGCACCAAATACTGCACTGTCTCTTGGTTTCAGTATCTCCCCACTTGCCCCAAAAGATTACCTGGTGGCAAGAGAATGGACAAACTGAAGGCTGCTGGACAGGAAAGCAGTGTTAAAGCAAGCTCAGAAAGAGACTCTGAGATAGGTGCTGATACAAGGATATAAGCACCTGGTCTGCAGGTGAATTAATCTCAGAAGCAGAGGTCTGAAAAGCATGTTTGCAGCTCCCATCATTTGAACATGAGCTGGCAGCTGTTAGAGGCTGGAGCAGGAGAACAATGTCTTTCTCTTCCCAGCTCTGCCCCCTGCACCACTGGTGACCTTGAGGGAGTCATTTTTCTCCTCTCTGCTCCTGCCTGCCCACCTCTACGAAGAATATAATCCCTCTTTGGGGAACACCAAAGCCCAAGAAATGCCTGGGAAAGATGTTCTGTTTCCTTCCTTTCAAGGAGCCTTGGGGACACCAAGGAGCAGCTGTTAGCTGAAGCAGACCTCTTCCTGTCCCCTGTCCCAGCTGCTCAAGGGGCCACAGGAGAAGGCATCCTTGATGTGGGCCCTGTACCACCCTCAGGCATCCCTTGGTGTGAGGCCAATCCCCACCACTTTAAAGATCTGTAATGGCAATGCTCACCTCTCAGCTTGTGGTTTACGCCTCATCCTGGCCAAGGGGAAGGGGTGGGCACCTCCAGGTCATGATTCATCTAATTCCATATTCTCACAATTTAAAGTCAGTCAAATGAATGTTGTTGTAAGAGAGGCGTCTTAAGATTAATGGGATGGATTGTCCTCTGAACATGCCTCTCCCACCTTAGACCGCAGAGGGAATCTAGAGACCTTACTTAGGTTCTTGACCTAACAGAAAAACCCAGCTTCACTGAAATGAATTCCTCCTGGGGTGCTGGAAGCAGCCTCAGGGGAGCCAGCTTCCCCAGGGCACCAAACCCTACAAAGATGAAGGAATCGTCATCAAAGATGAAGGAGAAAACTCTTCTGCTCACAATCTGATGCATCCCTGCTACTGCTATGTCCCGAGTCCCCCCCACCATACCTGTTTGGTCTGGTGTGGTGGTTGTGCGGTGACAACCACTTCTCTGGAAAACGGTTTGCAGATTCTTGCTCCTTTCCATTATCAGCTGAAACAGCCTTAAACTATATGGCCATATATAATGTGACTGCATGTGGTGCTGGTTGCCAGTGGTGTGTAATAACATTGTTGCTGTAGCATAAGCTTGTGTTTCCTGCATTGAGATTTATACTTAGATATTTTGGGGGAAAAATAAATAAAATGTACAGTGTAAGATATTTCTCAGGGTGATTGCCATAGTGACTGGCAGGTAGTATTCAAAGAATCACAGAGTAATTCAGTTGGAAGGGACCTCTGGAGGTCATCTGGGCCAGCCTCTGCTCAGAGCTGGTTCTGTAAGACCAGGTTGCAGAGGACTGTGTCCAGTTGAGCTATGGATGGAGAGCCATAGCGTCTTTGGGCAGCCTGTTCCAGTGTCTGACCACTCTCACAGTGAAAAGCGTTTTCCCTCATGTCTAACTGGAATTGTCGATGCTTCACCTTGTGTCTGTTGTCTCTTGTGTCACTGTTCCCTTTTGAGAAAAATCTGGCCCCATCTTCTCTGTACCCTCCATTGGACAGCTGAAGGCCGTGATATGATGCCCCCTTAGCCCTCTTGTCTCAAGACTGAACAAAACCTGGGTGGTTTCAATGAAAAGCCGTTATTCCTCATGCCTATTACAGTCCTGTTCTTTAGTTCCATCCTGCAGCTGTAGCGGTATGTGGCTTGTTTTATCGGTAAGGGATATATCATTTTTTTTGCTTTGGGAATGAATGAAGCCTGAATAGACCAATTGTGTGAGCATTGGCATCCTAAAGGAAGAAACATTATGGTATAGTTTGCTGTTATGCACAGGTTAGAGTGCCTCTGCTGAAGATTGTGGTTGTTATGTCTTTGGGAGAAAAAATGATTTGCACATTTAAGCATATCTGATCCTGCCTCACCATCACAGATTCTACAGAGATGACTTGTCCCAGGCATCTCAGCTCTGGTATCTTCTTCATCCTCCACAACCTTGACTATGTCTCTAAGCTCATTTAGAGCCAGCCTATGCTCCCAGGGGATCTAGCAGACAAACCCATAGTCTTACTCATCGTCACTCTTGAATTTATTTGTGTTGTAGCACATGTGTGAAAGCGAGTTGTTAGTTTATGTCACCCTGTCCCCGTGTCCTGTACTGACGCTGCCAGGCTGCTGCTGGCCAGACCTGCCACACACTTGGAGGAGTGATTTAGATGGGAACAGGATACACAGCTAATGAACGAGGCACACAAGCAACACCAACAGGGCCAAAACCTGCTGTACGACGTAGCCTTCAGATGCTCTATCTTTCATGTGAGACTTTTTCCTTCGGTGCTATGGTTGGGATCCCTACGTGGAAAAAGCGAGGTGGGAAACACGAATGGGGAACCCTCAGTAATTTTACTGGCTCTGCGTCAGCTCGCTGGAGGCTGCAGCCATATCTTTTTGCTTCTCCTCATAAGACATGTTAGGATGCTGGCAAGTGCCAGAGGTGTATATTTGCTCTAGACTTGTTAAAAAAAAAGATATTGGTACAAGTTTCCCATAAAAATCAGTCTTCAATTGGCTTTTTGTTCCCCACCCCAAGGATGGAGAACATTGCTCATCTGTTATGCCATCCTCCTGCATGCCCAACCTGGTGCTGTGTCTGTGTGTCCCCATCTTGTATTTGGCTTGCAAGCTCCCTGGAGTAGAGCTGGGCATAACTTTACAGCTCCTGGTACGAGGGGGCCCAAGTCCCCAGTGGAGGCTGATTTGTTACCCCAGCACATCCTACGGCCCAGGAGGAGCACTCAGCTGTGTGTGGGGTATGCTGGTCTGGGGCAGCTGGGTCTGCTGTTGCTAAGGCTTAGAGGCAGTTTTCAGAAGCTGTTTACGTCCCTATTTCAAGCTCAGGCTCCTAAATGTCCTTTAAAATTCCCTCTTGGGTGTGTTTGTGATATATTTATAAAATATCCTTTTATTTGCCTCAGGGGGACATTTCCAAATTTTAAAATGAAGTAGGCAGGGGTTAGGCTGCAGGGCTACCACTCCTCCCAGCTGCATGTGGCCACTTGAGGTTTGGAAACAGCTTTGGCTTTGCACCGCAGTGACACAGCTTCTGTTTATTTGCTACTTAATGAAAATAAATGAAAATCAGAGGATCCTCAAGTGTAAAACTGAACACTTGAGGGCTGTTCTGAAATGCCTGGGGAACAGCCAGCTACCTGTTGACTGTATTACCCTTTGTGCTACTCTTGAGTCTTGAGTGCAGCAAGACTTACTGATTTCAACCAGGTGTGGGATTTACCATGCTTGCAGCTTTGCAGAGAGGCAGACAGCCAATTGGGAAGTCCAGGCAGATGCTCCTGCTGTTCTGGCCGAGGAAACCTGGGGATGGGTATTTGCTTGCACCTAGATGCACTGGCTCTAGAACAGCTAATCAGCGGCTCATTTTCACAGCTTTCTCACAAGAAGACATGACCTGGGCAGTAGGACTGCCCTATGTTATGCTCAATGTGTTGTAAAGTAAGGGGCTGCCACGCTGCAGCACAGCTGTAATGTACTGGGTCCCACTCTGCCCTGTTCAGCTTGGTCTGCCCAAACCCCTGCAACGGCCGCACTTCCACTGATGCGTTCATGTTTCCCACTCCTCCCTCCCTGCTGCCTTTCAGCCTCCAACTCCTTCCCACCGCTCTGCCCCAGTAGCCTGCTAGCCTACATTTTCCAGATTTTTTTAATGAAAAGTTTCCAGCAGACCAACCACTGAGCGCTGCACGATGTGGTATCCGCACACATGTAGCAGTAATGCGCTCAGGAATTAAGGCTGTTTCCCTGCCAAGGCAGAGCAGACTTCACGCATGCCAGGGCAGAACAGCTATTGTCTGTTTAGTGTGGGCTCTGCAGGAGAGGAAACTGCCTTCCCACGTTACACGCAGGCCTGCACTCTTGTAAACTATGATCATGTGACAGGAGGAGCCAGAGTAATGTGTTCATAGAATCACAGAATCATTGAGGTTGGAAAAGACCTCTAATATCATCAAGTCCAACCATTGACCCAACACCACCATGCCCACTAAACCATGTCCCTAAGTGCCTCATCTACTCATCTTTTAAATACTTCCAGGGATGGGGACTCAACCACTTCCCTGGGCAGCCTGTTCCAATGTTTAAGCACTCTTTCAGTAAAGAAATTTTTCCTCACGTCCAATCTAAACCTCCCCTGGCGCA
>NW_008794175.1:20768-38553 GCF_000699145.1 Aptenodytes forsteri | reverse complement strand
GATGAACTGCTCCATAATCTTCCCCGGCACCGAGGTCAGGCTGACAGGCCTGTAGTTCCCTAGATCCTCCTTCCGGCCCTTCTTGTAGATGGGCGTCACATTGGCAAGCCTATCTTCTCCTTAATGTCCTAACACCTCCCACAAAGCCTGCTACCATTTGGAGGAGTTATTATTTTCACATTACCTGAACACACCTGTTGTTTCACAATAATATTCAGGCCAGTCTTAACCTAAAATTCTCCTGGTGAAGCATCAGAAGCTCTCACGTGTGATGATCAAGGGAATGCATCTACATAGTGTATGGCGTCCATTTAAAACTGTCTCCTCTGGTAGGTGGCAGGCTGAAATTAATTTGAAAATGAAATATTCCACTGTTTAACTTCTGTCCTGGACTGGCCTTCAAAAGGGATGAAAGGCTAATAAGAAAAGGTTGTTAACCCTTGAACATTATCTACTCACATGGCTGTCCTACGGCACATGCCAGTATTGCCAAGTTTGACCTCAGCTGACGCAGTAATTAAGATGGACGTGGTGAAAGAATCATTAATGTAACAAATCTGACCAAATGTTGTGTGGCAAATGGAACTGGAGATGACAGAAGTCTGTACGATTTCTACAGCTAAAAGCTTGTAGAAAAAGTATCCTCAATACTGAGAAAAACTAACCTATTTCCCCCCAAAACTACAGAAAGATAAGAAAACGCAGGCAGAACACTTAATGTAAACACTTATTGCTGTAGGTACATATATGTGTCTTGTACTAGCTAAAGGAAAGAATGATTTGACCTTGGATCCCCTGCAAAGTCTGTACATGTATTTCAACCAGCACGTGTCCCAAAACCCAGACTGCCCAGGGGCTGTACATGCTTGGCATTTTGGAATGAGAGGGTGAGGAGGAAGAGGGAGAGCCAGCATTGCCTATAGCCTCAGAGCAATGATAGGCTGTACACATGAAGCACACTAGAAAGGCCAGGGAAAGGCAAGGCTGCACCCTGGAGAACTCAGAGGGGCTCTTAAACCCAAACAGGATCGGCAATTAGGACCTCCCACCCCGACTTCCAAACACAGCAGCCTGGCAAACATCCACCTGGGAATGCTACCAGAGCCTCAACTGCAGGGACAGAAGGTGCTCTGGAGGAATTATTCTCCCCTTGTACTTCAGTACTAGTCTCCACATTTGTTTGCTTGAATACAGCTCCATGTATCATGATGTTATGCACCAAGGCAGTGTTGGGCCACAGCACAGCCCTCTTGGATTCATCCTAAAAGCCTGGCTGCTGAAGACCGATAAATACCTGGGCATGCCAGCTTTAGTTTAGATTTTAAAATAAAGCTTTTAGCCTTTCTGTTTGTGATGGCTGTTAGCATGACCTCAGCATAACCACTGTCAGAACACAATTTGTCCAAGTCTGCAGAGAGCCTCTAATGATAGCTCTGAGATGTGAAGAATTTTATCCATCTTCACAGCATTTTTAATTCCGAAACACTATCTGAGCGGCACTACTCATCAAAGAATGAGATGTGGCAGAAGAGCACAGGGCTGATCACTCAGCTTTACACACTTTGCAAAATAAATAATCCAAAGTGTGTTATTGTGCCTGCACTTCTCTGGGTGATTTGGGAGTGGGTGGCCACTGCTGCTGTTCTCATAAAGAGATGGAAGAGTCTCATTTCACTCTCTGTGAGGAAATCCCTCTTCCCTTATCAGCCCAAGCTGAAAAATTGCACCAGGTAAGTAATCACTGCCAGGGTGCAGGCCACTTTGTGATTTTTGCAGGTTGTAGTTTGAGACCTGTATCCTATGGGGGTGTGCAGGCTGTTGCTGATGTGACCCCTCTGCAGCTCTTCCACAGCTTATGCTAGGCAAGGTCACTTAACTGTACCTGCCTCAGTTTACTTGTGAAGTGAGGTTAAACATTAAAAAGCAATAGACAAAAGTATTTCTTAAGATTTTATAAATATCTAAAACCTGGAACTTTTAAAGGTATAAATTACTCAACTGATATCAAGAAGCACTGATGAGGGAATGGGAAGTCAACAGTAACAAACCACTTTAACACAGTGTCTCCACACTCTGCTCAGAGAGGTGCTTCACTGAAAGAGGTGCTGTCTCTTCACATGCCTGGTGTACCCAGCAATGCTTGGCAAAACATTAGCAAACAGAGATACTGTTTAGAAATCTTCATCATCGAAGGTCTCAGTGCACCTCAGCATCACAGTCTCATAATCGAACTGAAGATCTTCTTCCTGAAAGCCCCCCCAAAGCCAAGCAGGATTAAAAACCACAGGAGTTGACTGCGTTTCAAATATACAGTGGGTTGGTCAAGTGCTGACATGTGCCAGCTAATGCGCCATAAGCCTTCCTTCCTCTCTGAATCGGCAACCAGCACTTGTCAAGTGGCTGAGGTGCCTGATGAAGAACGGCTCAAATTTTCAACCGATTTCTTTCTAAAATCACAGGGCTCCACCCCGTGTCTTTAACGTAATTTAGACAGCTGTTACTGACTGTGGTAGCAAGTGGGTCACATGACAGGCTCTGAAGGTATGAGAGCTTCCTTGAGCCCTTAACTTCTACTGACTTCAGGCTTTGCTGCTCTTTTAGCAACAGAAGGAAATAGTCTCTTTCACCAGCTTACAGAGAATAAGTGGCTCTTGAGAAATCAAAGTCTAGGAGATGAAAGTGTTCATGCCTGCAGTCCATCTAGTCCACCTTCTGCATTGATGCAAGACTCTTTAGGGCAAGACTGCTTTTAAAAATAGGTGCTGTTTAAAAAATGTATAGCTTAAGGAGCACTAAATCCTACTTGCTTGTCAAGTGACTCATCTAAACTCCATAATTTTTAAAGAAAGTGTGCTTTTGAAGATGCAAAGGTGCTCAGTGCTATTTAGAAAAAAAACCACTGACTTTTACTTAGATATTGTAAAAACCTTTGGGCCTCAATCTAAATTAATTCTTTACTGCCTTTGCTGCTAAGCATCTCTTATGATGTGACCTTAAGACAACAGCTCTTGAAAAATTACAAAATTGCTTAACTAATCTCATGCTCAGAAATATTTTTCTACCATGTACCATGGAAGCATGCTCCTGTTCTCATTTTTGGGTCATTGTCGTTTTAAGAGCCCTCCCTTTCCTTGTCCAAATGATTTCCTCCCTCCTCTTGTGTGAGGCTTTCTCAAGCATTTTATACCAGTGGGGTCCATGCCCTTGGCCGCCTCGAGAGCCAGGGCAGCAGCTCAAGAGGAGTTGCACTCACTGGATCTGTGACTACGAAATGGTGAATGTACACAATCCAACAATAGTACTTTGTACCTGGACAGTTAACCAGAAATGGTATAACATAGCACTGGCATGTAATGACCAGCAATAAAACCCATCACCTCATCAGCTCTGCAGATGAAAGGAAAGGAGACCATAGGCTGCCTTTCATATTTCAGCCGGGTGCACATCGCATGCCTCGCCTTGGTACTGTACCTGCTACCCACCTCTGAATCTTCTACAAAGTGTGTGTACAGTGCACCAGGACATCACTTTATCCTTGGGATAATTTATCCCAGCACTGCCGTGCTGGTTTTGGCTGGGGTAGAGTTAATTTTCTTCATAGTAGCTAGTATGGGGCTATGTTTTGGATTTGTGCTGAAAACAGTGTTGATAACACAGGGATGTTTTCGTTACTGCTGAGCAGTGCTCACACAGACAGCGAGCAGGCTGGGGGTGCACGAGAAGCTGGGAGGGGACACAGCTGGGACCGCTGACCCCAACGGACCAAAGGGATATTCCATCCCATGTGCTGTCATGCTCAGCATATAAAGCTGGGGGAAGAAGAAGGAAGGGGGGAACGTTCGGAGTGATGGCGTTTGTCTTCCCAAGTAACCGTTATGCGTGATGGAGCCCTGCTTTCCTGGAGATGGCTGAACACCTGCCTGCCGATGGGAAGTAGTGAATGAATTCCTTGTTTTGCTTTGCCTGTGTGTGTGGCTTTTGCTTTACCCATTAAATTGTCTTTATCTCAATCCATGAGTTTTCTCACTTTTACCCTTCCGATTCTCTCCCCCATCCCACCATGGGAGGGAGTGAGCGAGCGCCTGTGTGGTGCATAGCTGCCGGCTGGGGTTAAACCACGACAACTGCCCAAACTCCTGGGCTAGTGTAGCACCGGCACAGGTACTCCATCAAGGGAAGGGGAATGGTCTGCAGGGGTTCAGTCACACCCATAAGGTAAGCAGAAAGGGCTCCTTTCCCTGTCAAGTCCAGGAGTCTCCGATGCTCTGAGTAGTCCAATTTCTGGAGTAAGGTATGTAGCCTATACTGAGGTCTCTGCTGCCTGAGTTGGTGTGTTTCAAGCTAGCTGGAACGTCTCCTGTCCCCACTCTGCAACCACTTCCATAACTGCCTCAATCTGTTTGCTTTGAGATGGAGCTGAATTTCTGCTCTCAAAACAAAAAATTCTTGTCAGTCTTTTTTTTTTTGCCTCTTGGCAGGACTCTCTACATGTGCTGTACTGCAGTTATCTAAACCAAAACAGACTGTGACCTTCACATTATTAGTACTCTCTAGCCTGGGTGATTTCTGCTCAAACTCCCTTTTTATTGTCTTATCACAGACAATTCAAAGTTCCTGCATAAAAGAAGTGTGCACAGCCTTTTATTTCCTTTTGGATCCACAGAGCTCAGTCAAGTGCCAGTTTGCAGTACTTCAGCTTCTTTTGCTGCCTGTCTTCCCATCATTCCCATTCTCCTAGTCTTATTTCAAATGTCCCTCTTTAAAGCTTGAAAGAAGCACCACTTCTTCTCATACCACCTCATCTGGGAGCTGTGAGATGGACCTAGGCTCACATATAACAATGCAGCACCAAGCAGAAGGACAAAATGGGACCACCTAATGCTGCCAGGCGTGACATTCACAAAAGAAATTTAAAACCATAAAATACCGTATCTTGCCTAAAGCTTTTCTTTCTTTTCTAGGCATGCTCAGTTCATGGTCAGTTACATAAACACAGGAAGAGCTCTGCTCTTATGCAGAACATAGCTATTTGCAGACCAAAGGGCTGTGTAGATCAGTGCCTGATCTCTGACAATGGCCAGCAGTGGATGTTTAGACAAAAAGTGCAAGAATTGTGCATGCAGTGTGCTCTGTTCCACAATATATGCTCCCACATTATGGCAAACTGCTGTGAGGGCCTTCTGAGCTGGAAATCGTATCTGGAACTTCAGATTTAGTAATTGTCAATGGACTGATGCCCCAGGAGTTAGATCTGGTAATTTGCACATATGAGTATTTTTTAATATGTTGTTTGTTCATTTCATTGGGTGCTTTCTAGTTCTTCTGGTGTTAGATGCAATGAATAATAATTTTGTGTACCAAATCCACACCATTTAGGACCAAAATTCTCTCATGGTACCCCTCAGTCTTTTTTGCGGAAGAGTCCTATTCTAGTAGCTCCTGTTTAATGCCTTTTGCTGTGCCTGCTGCCATTCTCTGCACCTCCTCTAGTGCTACTGTCTCCCTGAGATGGGGGGAACCAAATGGCATGCAGCAGTCACTATGCGATAGATTCAGATAGTGATGCAACAGTAGTTTCTGCTTTGTTTTCTGTCCCAATTACCCCTCATCACAAACACTCTATTTCCTTCAAAGCAGCATCTGCTCAAGTAACAGAGACTGGGTGGAAGCTAGGCAATAGAAAATAGCAAAACAGTGGCTACTGTGGAGGTACAATTGACTCTGAGCCCAAACAAGCATGCTCTGGCTGAGGGATATCTCCCTTTTGGTCCTGCACCCATGTGCAAGCTCTGAGCCACTTCCTTGGCAGGAGAGCAAGAAGGGGAGGAAGAACACTGCAAACACAATGACTTCTGGCTCAGCGAACCTGCAACAGTAGGCTGAGGTTAAGAGGCAGCTCAGCAGCTGTTTATCAGCTCTTTCAAGAACATGAATACCCTACTCCTAAGGCCTGCCAGCAGAGGGCTCAGGGTAGGGAACATGGCACCCAGACAAGCAGAAGGTGGTCCTACTGAGCTCAGAATGAAGTGGCTGGGGGCTAATGGAGAACTGTGAAGTCAGCTTCGCTTGCTCAGATGAGATCACTCAAGCTTTTCCACTAGGAACTTTCATGCAAATAATAATTAAAAAAAAATTCCTCATGTCATTTGCCATTTTGAATAATATTCTAAGCAATAATAACCCCTCACACTTTGCCTCTAACAAAGGCAATCCTACTAACCTTTTGGAATGACACAGCTGAAGTGATCAACCCCAATTTCTTATTTGTAATGACTCTGGACAATATGATCAGAAGCACAGAAAACAGAAATCCCTTTTTGACAATGACAGAAATACATAGCTCCTTCTATAAGGAGTCTTTGGCAAAGCTTACCTGGCAAAACTGTGTATTAGCAAAGAAGAGGCTTTTTAGGAAGTCAGTGATCTGCAGATAGAGTCTGTGGTGGTCCTCTGGATTTTCAGAAGTGCAGCTTGCAAATGCTGAACTGAAAATAGAACCAGACACTGTATTTAATTTCCTGTTCCTTCATTTCTCCTCCTGCTTACTTTCTCTCCTCCACGTTTTACTTATAAATTAAAAAAGATTCAAATTGTTTTCAAGATGATTCTGATATTAAAGACAATAGCCAAGCAAGACAGGGAGGAGCGGAGGTGGATGTATTGATGAGACATTGTCTAACAAATGCAAGGAAGATATGTAAGAACAGAGAACAGCAATACAGTATCACAACAAAGAGATCCACTGATACATGACAGCTATAGTAACACTGCTTTCAGGAAAAGTATATATCCATTATAACAGAGAGCAACAATGGTTATTTGGTAGTGTATTTTGTAGGGTTGTTCAGAGGAACAGCTTTAGCTTCTTTTTGTAAAGTTTTTGAGTGAATGCAGCAACATGTGGTCATGAAATGACATATTAGCTATCACTGGCAGGTTTGTACTCAGGTAAAGGTAACAGGCAAAAAAGTAAGATATTCATTCTGGACCTCACCTCTATATTCTCCCTGTGATTTTACAAAGTTCTGCCATCACGCCTCTGTCCAGAATTACAAGGCACAGAGTGATAGGGAAGGAAGGGAACAGGATAAGTGTTGACTACTGAAATACTAATCTAATTTGGGACCTAAAACAGATTGCAATGATGATGGCAATACATTGCAGTATTAAGGAATACTTAATCTTATTTTAAAAACACACAGCAATTGTGACCTAATAAATGTTATTTAATGGATACATATGTGTTAAGCTTTATTATGTATTCAAGTATATTCTGATCAACAGCCAAAACAACCTTATTTCTGTTCTGGAAGTGCAAGGTGGAATGGTGGTGAAAGAGAGAAAGAGATTCACACTAAAGAATTCTCTAAATATGGAAAAATAAGTGGAAAACGGCATTTAAAACAACAGATTAAAAACGCTATTTGCAAAGAGAAACAATCCTAACAAAGACTAAGTAGCAAGAATGCATAAAAGGTGAGTCATAATGTGATTTTCCTCTTGAGGAAAGCAACCCTTTCCTTTCTTTGGCCTACTGGGAAAAATCAAAGGCAGTGCCAGCTTTGTATCTGACATGTTCTCTTTTAGGTAACTCATCTGACCTGCAGAGGAAAGAGATGTTATTATTTAATAGGTCTTGTGTTTCTCTGATGTTACTGTTCAGGTCAACCACACTTTAGCTTGATCACTTCCTTGTGATTGAATTAGGGTACTTGAAAAAGGTAAGGGAGACAATGTTAAAAAATGATCATTTTTGTCTCATTAATTGAGGGTACAGTTTATGATTAGTTGACTTATCCAGGGAATGCGTTATGGTCCTCATAGACCTGGTAAGTGAGAGAGAGAAAAGGAAAACATTACAAATATTGTAATTTGAAAAGACGGAAAGCTATGCAGAGTGGTGAAGAAAATGAGGACCCTAGTTGTCCTGAAGTGACTGAGTGCTCTCAATAAGTGATTCTTACTGATTCTGCTGTAAATACACATTAATCATTTCACTTTTGCACTTTAAGAGACAGTATTATTGTGAGCACAATTGCTGAAGGCTGCTATTCTAACCATTTACTAAAAATTAGGCACAAAAAAGGAAGCTAGACTATTGCCTCACTCCACAGCAAACTTGCCGTGGAGTATTGACAGTGGACTATTAACTTACTCTGTCTAGCAAAAGGGTCGAGTTTGTAATTTACCTCTGGCTAGACACTCCCTGAGTCTCGCTTCTGTCAAGAAAACCAGCAGCAACATCAAACGCATCTTCAAACATTACCTATCAGAGAAAACACTTCAGATGTCAATATATCCAGCCACCTAAAAGTTTTACCTAGGGCATCATTTTTAACAATGAAGTCTTTAAAAGCATGATACTCTTTCTTTCCATTTAACATGTACGTTTATGGCTAGAGTAAACCAAGAGGCTTTTGTGGAGACAGGAGTAATAAGGAATAACTGTATTTCATGACTAGGAACACAGGGTTAGTCCATTCCCTTAGGCCTATGCTTCAACCTCTAGGAATTAGACTTAACATTACATCTCCCAAAAAAGCAGTAAAAAACATTAATTGTATCAGTGCTTTAGAGACTTGGCTGTGGGCTGCTGCTTACAGCTAGAGATCTCAGCTGTACCAGCCAGTCTCCCCAAATCTGATTCCAGTGTGCGACCTGGCTTGCAATGAGTTTGGATGCTCCCTGTGACAGACCGATAAGCTCATTAGTTCACTCTGCCATAATGCAGTCCACACATTTTCTGTGCCAGAAGCTACTGTACATGCAACATCCCCATGACATTTCCTAAGGAGGTCAGCAGTGTGAGTTGTGTCCTGTGACTCAAAAAGAACTTGTCAATGCAGTTTACTTATATGCTAAAGGTGGACATCTGTTCCTCCCTTGCAGCTAATAAGATTACACATGTCTTCAAGCATCTAGTTGCTTAAGTAATCAGTGCTCGAGGAACGGTTTACAAAGAGCTGGTTGTTATTTCATCTCTTTTTAACAAATGCCCTGGTCTACTCAGTCACTGACTCCTTGGCTCTGCAGAGGTGCATGGCAAAGGCAGTCATTAGCCCTGTACCACTGGAACTGGTCTACAAATACTTTCTCTTTGCTGCTAAGTGCTTTGATGAAAACAACCACCCAACCCAAAACACAGCAGGCCTTGGCAAACTGGGTATTCCTTCTGGATTTAGCTCATCTGTGCTCCTTGGAGAGTTTGCAGAGCACAGTAACTCTATAATTCTTGTTCTTGCTCCCTCCCCCTGGAGCAAGTTAGAGCAAATTTAACTGCTACTTAGCACAGAAACTCTACAGGTTAGTGGAGACTAGCAGGATTACTACCACTGCACTCCTACAGCTTGCTGTGTATCTTACCAAGAGATAATTCAGTGCAGACATTTACTCAAAGACTGCTTATTGTCTCCACTTATGCATTCAAGTTGTCTTGGGAAAGCTTAATTACAACTACTGTATGTTTCCAGTTAAAAGCTGCAGAGCCAATTCGCATCTGAAGGCTTGGAGTTTCAGAGGTAGAAGCACTTACTTCCTCTGGTGTGGAGACTGAGGAACCACTGGCTTCCTCACTGTTACCTCGGCTGTCCCTCACACTACCTTCAGTGCACGCAGGCTCTTGGCAAGCAGCCTTAGGATCCACGAGGAAATCTCTCTGGCTACAGTACTGCAAGATGCTGTCTCTCCTTTCTTCAGAAAGCTCTTGCCAGAGGTGGGAAATAGCCGTGGAGACCTCAGGAAGAGGCACCTCCTCAGTGCAAACAATTCCATGCTCTATCAGCAGGTCCACTGTGTGCTTATAAAAATACAGGTATCTGTAATGAAAGGAAAGGGAGCATCTCTTAAGAGCAGGCTATGAGGTAGCCATCTACTGTAAATCAGCAGGAGACTGGGGAGTAACTCTGATTCATAACTACTTCACTGATTCCCCCTCTAAGACTTCATACAATTACTGAAGGTTGCCCAACACTGAAGATTTTGGCAACTCTGTTCTGCCAAGATTTCATCTGCAAAAGGCAGGCTCCAGCCACAGCCTCAGCAGGACTGCCTCACAACAGAAGATCCAGGCGCTGCAGGCTGTACTTGTTGCACAGGCAAACCTCATTCTGGCATTTAATAAATTTTGAGTTACTTGCCTTTGTATCCTGAGGCTTTTACACTGTAAGTCACTTTTTATACTTTTACTGGCATTGCACTACACTTAAAAGCCTTGGCTGAGGTCATATCCTGATGTATTAGGTACTATACATGCAGCTAGAAAGAGACTACCCCAGGCATGGATGCTCTGACTTAAATAAGCATGTGAGCTCAATTTCCTCCATTTTACATCTGAGGAAACGCATCCCTAAGACTGACTTCTATGCAGTCTGTAGTGAAACTGATAATGGAACACAAGTGTTGTAATTTCAACCTGGTGACTAAATCTCAGAACGAGCCCACTTCTTCTGTTAGCACTGTGTGACACAGTGAACCAGGGATAATAATGTCTACTTTGGAAAGCAGCACTGAAGGTTATTTTACATTAATTAAATGCTTAGAGCTTCTCAGATGAAAATAACAAGATCAAAGGAGTACAAAGCAAGAGTTCTATAAACAGCAGTCATTGTTACTAAGTTTGGGCTCAAAATGATTCCTTGGAAGATGTCCCAAATGAGCACATTTCCTGATTAACTGAACAGCATTGCATGAGAAAGTAACTCAAAAGAGTTCAGTCTTTTTTTTTTTTTAAATATTTGTTCCAGCAAACCAATATTGAAAATCTTAAGATAATTCTGCACGCAAGCGTAAACTTGCTTAATCTCCAGTTTCCATACTCTGGAGTATTTTCCACCATTGCTGGAGACAAAATACCAGAAGGGGAATAAACGTTCTCATGTAAGGTATTGCGCTCACTAAGGATTCTGGATGTCCAGCTCCAAACAAAGGATCTGGAGTTTCTCAAACAGAAGAATATGAACCACCATTAGACTGCTTGGCTAAAGAAATTAAGCTTGAACCATGACTCAACTATTTCCTTCCCAGCTGGAAGGAGACAACCATATTTTGCACTGGACAGAGTACTGTGTAGTCCTACCATTGTAGCTCCTGCTGCTGGACATGGAAAAAAAAAAAAGTCTGTTGAGGCTCAAAGTGTTTCTGATGCTTCCCAAATAACATGATTAGATGATCACCAAAAGGCTGTTATTTCTTTGCTGAAGAGTCCCTATTGTTTTATGCCTGTTATAAAAGATCATTTTTTGAGAAGAATTAGCTATGAACCAACTGCAGTCTGTCATAAGACTATAGGATAAGTGCCAGAGTCCACACAGTACAGGCCCTGGTCTACCTTGTCAGTGAAGAAGGGGCAAGTCAGGAGTTTATGGCTCTGTCGTGCAGTCTTTGATGAAGCAGAGCTTACTTCCCCCAGAAAATCTTGATTCAGCCCATTTCAAGGTCTTGTAAATGATACCTTACTACAGCCACCTCCGATTCTCACTGGAGCAAAAGCAGGAACAGTAGTGGGAGGCTGGTGCCATCTGCTGGCAGAGCTGTAATCTCATTTTGATGAAAAACTCAATAATCCAAGGGAATTTTATAAATAAGCACCAGTTCAAAGCAAAAGAGAGGAAGGAACCGCGGAAGTTTTTGTTTATGGCGGTGATGCTGTGGAAGAGAATGCCAGCTGCAGCTGTGGATTCTCCTGCACTACATATTCTTAACTCTGGAATGGTTAGGGTGAAACTGACTCTGCTTGATGGTACAGGATAGATTAGACATCCATCCGTTTCTCAAATCTTTACAATGAAATGATCATTTATCCTTTTGGAAAAGCATCCATGACCTCTAAGTACCTCCTAGTGCTGTCTGACAGCAAGGGGAAGAATGTGATGAATCATGTGTACTCAGTCTTAAGGTATCAATAACTTTGATAAAACCAGTAATTTTACCATTACAACCCCAGACTAAAATACATGGACCACTGACATGAGAACAGTGGTCTTTCTTTGGTTTTTAGGTCCTGCATCAGGCACTTAGGAGCTGATCCTAAACGGCGTTACAGACTCGCGCCCACTAGCTATGTGTAACACACATGTAAATGTTTAGGTTCCAGTCCTCCTCCTGTGTTGCAGACATTTTGAGGAGTGCTTTCTGGTATCTTCCAGACTACCGCTATTCTGCAGCCCGCAGGCTGAGGACTACATGACCTTCCCTGGTCGCATCCAGCCTTACCCTGCTCTGATCCCAGAAAAAAAGTACTCCAAGCTGCCAGGAGCTAAGGGTCTATTTCTGGAAGGGACAACAGTGTCCAAGCTCCCCATAACAATGCCATTAGAGGCAGGATGAACATCACTGCGGGGGAAAGTATCTGCCTACCTCTAGTTCCTGCACCTTCCCAGAACACATACAGCTAGACTCTGAGAATTTCATCTGGTGCAGCAATTCCTACATTCCTAAAATCTAGCCCCATTGCAGGGATACAAATTGATAATGGTACTGATATCACAAACACACAGGAACACACACCTGCATAAATAATTCTGGATTAATAACCTCCTATTTCACCTGAGCTTGCCTGTTAAACCACTACTGTTAGCAGGTATGTTGCATCTTACTCTGCAAGCCATCTGGACAGCGGTAAAGCATGGCCACACAGGGACTGACACACTTGAAAGAATTTTTTTTCTCTTTCTTGAGGATAGGTGTAAAATCCTCAGGGATTTTCCAAGGCCCGGAGAGCTGGGGGCTGCTGTGATGCTGGGAGTCCATTCATGTGCAAGTCGCAGGTAAGGTACTTGGGAGGTGCTCAATTTCACCACCAGTAGGGCCAAAGTCGCTGGCACAAGGCTTCTGCAAGGTAGATGCAGGCTCCAGCAGGGCTGCACGAACGGAGCCTGGCGTTAATGCAAACAAATTAAAAAAACTGAAGGCAATGTGGGGTGCACCTACCGTTCAAATTCCACCAGATCCGGGGATGAAGTGTCCGGAGACTGGATAAATTCTGGCTTCCCATCCTCTTCCATTGTTTGTTTTTCACATTCTTGAATCAAATACCAGACGGTAGAGTCACTCTCACTCACAGCTTCCGAGGCTGATGCAGTGCTGGAAAGAACACACAGAAAAAAAACCCACATGAACAACCTCTTAACTGGATTAATAAGGCCCTTGTCATGGTCACTCTGGAATCCAGGGCCATTCTTCCCAAGCCAGCTTTCTCCTCCTCTTTTTGCTTTGCAGGCAAATGAGAAGTCCTTGGTGGAGATGAGCTACATAGAAGGGAAAGGAAATACAAGCACTGACTGGCGACGAGACTAACAACATGCTTAGAGTGTTCGTGCACTGTACGGGATTACAGGGGTCCAGGTGAAATCTCTTCATCTTTTCCTCACGATGAAAGGCCTCAGCTTGGAAATTCAGTAACAATGACAACGAGGTTCAGAGATGCTGGGATAGAAGCAAGTGCAAAGTATTATCATCTTTCCTTGGTTAATATAAGCCCTTACCTGTGATTGCTGAAGTACCTCTTGACATATTCCTCCCTGACTTCCTCCAAGCTGGACGGGTTCCCATCCTCCAGACTGAAGGACTCTGTTGTCAGCAGAAAGGTTACGGTCACACCAGTGGCACTTTTGGCTTCCCTCTCACCCTCAGCACTAGTCAAACAGAGTAATTTCGACAACTGGTCCTTCACAAGCCAGAGCTTTTCATTAGGCAAAAATGATGTGAAAGGAGACACCTCTGCCTCTCTTACAATATAACTGGCAATACTGGGAGTTTATGATCATTGAGGAACTTAGAATCAATGCCTTCTTCCTAACGTTGGTCTGACAGAACTGATGGTGAAAGCAACCAGCAAATCAAAGTCCAGGCAAGCACCAGTCAATACAGTATTTTGTGATTGCCCTATAATGAGCAAATTGCATGTAAAAATCCCTGACAACCAACCTGTGATTCACAAGCAGTACGAATTGTACATATATGTAAGTAAATATATGGGGAAGTTTACCTCCAAATTCTCCTCAACCAGCCTCACTGCTTGTGATCCCTTCAATTTTGCTCTGTCAAACTATTCCTTCTACCTATGACTGACTTTTATGGGTTATCCAAGGATGGGGGTTCAGAGATGTGCTCATTTTAAGCACTGGGACTTTTAATTGATGCAAATTATTGGAGGTGCAAGTTGCATGAATAGCAATGTTTTTTTCTAGCTGACAGTGATTTGGACACTTGAAGGGACATAAAAATATGTCCAAAGTCCCTACCCCATCAGCCCCCAGTCCTACTTGCCACCACTGGAGGCAATGGCCAGCATTAGTAAACAGAAGGCACGATAGCGAGGGCGTGAAGCCCCGCAGCAGGAGCTGCCTCAAGTGCTGACAACACATGCTAGACCAGCATGACGCATGGTGTCGCAGGCTGTAACGGAGGAGTGCATGAAGACGACCCGCCAAGCTGAAAGAAAACAAAACTGCAGCATCTCTCTTACCCATTTCTATCGCAGTAAATTCTTAACTAGAGGCTTCCATTTCCTATACTAGGAAAGCCTCAACAGCTTCTCTGTCCTTCTCCTTTAACTCACACCAGAGCCTGCTGTTCTGAAGTTTAAGCTCTGTCTGTGCTGACTCGCAACGCTGGGTGCTCATGATGGCTGTGACTTGCACTGTGCCACGTTGCTGCAGCTGAAAGGAGCACACATGCTCCTGCAGCCTCTCAATGGGAGCCCAAACATTCAGCCTGAGGACCCAGGCCAGCCCCACACCTGCTTGGGGTAGATCGGCAGCAGGGTGACAAGGGCACTCTGCCTGAACTGCCTGCTGCCATGGGATAGCAGGAATTACTTGTTTCCTTCCTTCACCTAGGCTGGGGAGGGGGTAGGAACGACTGAGAGTCAGAGGGGGATTTCTGAGGTGCAGTGCTTCATGAGTTGACAAACTTTTGTGCCATCCTTTGCTTATTGCTACAACTAAAGCCACAGTTGGCTCTAATGCTTTAATGGGCTCAGCTGCATACCTATCTGTCTCTATTTAACAAATAAATAACAAACAAGTCCAGGCACTCTGTCCAAGGCAAATACTTGCATACAGTACCTTTCATCTTCAGCAAAGAACCCAAGGTTTGCTCCAGCTTCTGGATAGATTTCTTAGCCTTACGCAAAACCTGATACTAAACATAAGAAGAAGTCAGAACTGATTGCTCTCTGCTCTGACTAGATTAATGTTCTAACATGCCTTGGTTGTTTTCTTCACTATTCCTTCATTTTGACCTTCAGTTATCTCGATGTCTCTGTGAAAACAACTGTGTTGTTTCATCAGCTACCCTTATCCATATGAAAAGGGGAAAGAACTAATACCAGAGCAAACTTAAATATAGAATATAAATATTTGGGTATACATTATGCAATACATACACATAATTCCCAGTCACATAGACATTTGTTACTTAACTCTGATCTTCTTTCATCAGCAACTGGTCTTGTTTGGATCATTCTCTTCTTGGAGTATGTCCAGAAATACTATGCTGTGAAGTCTTGTTGGATGTCTACCAACTTTTGGCATAAGACTTTACTAATCATTTCCCATGAGAATTTTGCTAGGAGAAGCCTTTGCCATGTTCTACTCTCAGCTACACTGATGTAAACTGGAATAACTTCAGTGCTGTACATCATTCCTTCATCATTTATAGCAAGCATAACTGAGAACATATGGCCAATGCATTTAAACATACACATCTCAAAAATATTTCAAGATTTATGTGATCGGTGGCACCATCCACAGTCACCTTAGACAGCATGTCTACCTTGCAGAGCTTTCATGCTGGATATTTTAGCCAGACACGAAGCACTAAGATTACAAGTGAACTTCTGTATTTAGGCTCTTGAAGATATTAATCTTCCTTGGCCCCCAAAAGTCACACAAGGGGCACATGATACTATGAAAAAGCAATTTTAAGAACTGGTATGTGAAGATAGTCCCCTTAGACTAGACAAAACAAGTATCTGTTTAGTCTTGGCTTCTGAGATCATGGTGACTTCAGCTTAATTTGCATCTTGTTCAGAACATGGTACACTGAACTCTTACCTCAAACAGCATGAGAGGTATGGGGTTCAGCAGGCACAAGCCCCAGATAGAAGTATTTTGCATGTTCAGAGCCTCAAAGCCCTTTACAAGGACAATTCCTGTCCTAAACAGTCATTACCCTCTCCATTTTACAAACTGGAAAACTGAAAGTAACCAATCTAACTAAATGAATTGGTGGCAGACCTGAGGATAAAAGACTCCTGTTTATTCCTCTGCCTTAAGCATGGTAATATCCATCTTTTCAGCATTTTGGGTCAATTTCATCTTTATAAACAATTTTGTTTTGATTAAATAGTTTCTTAGTTTAGTAGAGACCAATAAACAGCACTGGTGGTTGTTTTTTTTCCTGACTTATTTTTCCAGAGTGTCTCGAAGACAAAGTGCACCCCATAAGGCTGAATGAATTACTCTCTCCCCTATAACTTCTTCTGTCCCTAAACTCACTGTTCTGATTTCATAGCAAAATGCTGTGAAATCAAGATAACTTCATCACGGGATCCTGTGGTTTGTTTCCAAAACACTACAAAGAAGCCGCAAAGCTATAAAGAAGCTGCAAAAACCCTGTAAGAAAAGGGCAGATAAGCCCATGATAAACGCATGACCCAGAGACTACAAAGTGAACGATTTGCTCACGCCGAGCTGGCAGCTTTAAAGTAAAAGGGATCCAGGAAAGCTGCACGCAGTGAAATTACACACACACTGGCACCCGCAAAGATACAGTGGTCATCCTAATAGACCTGGTCAAATTTAAACATACCCATGTGTAATAGCAATACATAGAGAAATACAGTCACTGCTCCGCACCTTTGAGGCTGAGTTGTCTGACTGGAATAAAACAGCTTCCCGCAAGCCGCTGAAGAGTCTTGCCAGTGTAGCCCGGTGACGTGCCTGTGACAAGCGCCGCTTTGCCACATGGGGTTCTACCTCTTGCAGGTGTGTCAGGGGTTTGAGACTCACTCTGGCATGTGTCTTCCTACAGTCTCCAGCTGTCTCCATCAAAAGCTGCAATGCAACATTTATTCATACTGAATAAATATTTAAGGGAAGAAAAAGAAATCTTACAGCCTGTGTAGTGGACAGACAAAAAAAGAAAGTTCAGGGTGACTGACAAGAGCACTCCAGCTCACTTTTCTGTAGGAAATGATGGAGTTTGAAACCTTCTCTTTGCCTGAGGGATGCCATCTGTAAGTACTGACTAAAACCTAATCTACAACGATAAACTGCATGGCATGAAACACAGCCGAGACAAGCCTCCCACCTCCTGCACCCTTCCCTGCAATGACTTAATGCTCCACTTCCATCCGCTATCCAGGGCTTGGCTTCACAAAGCGCTGAGACTCCTCAGCTCCCCCCGACGTTACTAAAAGACAGACTTCTTCACAGCATCGGAATTTTTTTCCCAATTAACCGTGACATCGGAGCAGGCAACGATACCAGACATACACATGTGCGAGAGGGCCAGACCCACGCCCAGCCGGGCCCGCTGCAGCCACCCCGCCAGCCTGACAAGAGTCCAAGGCGCCTGCCTGGCGAAGCCCTTCCCGGCAACCGGAGCGGTGCCCCCCGCCCCGTTACCGACCGCAAGTACGGCCTAGAGTTAGGACCGCCCGCCCCTGCTGTTTCTTCTGCAGCCGGGAGGGGAAGCCCGCGGGGGCTCACGCCGGACGCCTCTGGGGATCGATCGATCTATCGACCGATCGATCCCACCCTGCCCGTCCCGGCCCGGCCCT
>NW_008794175.1:0-19783 GCF_000699145.1 Aptenodytes forsteri | reverse complement strand
CGCGGGCGGTCTGCTCGGCCCGTCCAAAACCGCCGTCTATGGACCCTATGTCCGACCTGTAAACCACCAGATGTTTCTCAGCTTCGTGCCGAGAGGGACGGAGGAGACGCGCGTACGAGAGGGCAGCGGCAGGAGGACATCTCTTTGCCTGGATCTTTTCTCGGTCATGAGATTTTTATCCAGCGGCTTTACAGCTCTGCTCCTTAGTTTGGATGTTTTAAGCACCAGCTACCTTGCTAGATGTGTGGAAATTGGTGCAGAATTTGCCAGCCTCGAAAATACAGTTTCAGTCCTTTGTGTGAGCTTCACGTTCCTGTAGCAGCAGTTCTGGGCGCGGAATGTAGTGTTTTGAACGGTCAGGTTTTTCTTTAACCAGGAGTACAACCACTACCTTTTTCATTCATAAAACATGCTGCTTTTATTTTTAGAACAACAGCACTTTGCTGATGTTGAGAGTTTGGCAAACAGTTGATTTAATTGGGATAATACTGTCCAAGATAAGAAGGGACTGCTGGAGTCACAGACTTCTGTTTCCTTTATCTGTAGGAAGCCACAGAGATAGAGGCTGGATGATGTCCTAAGACATTAACTGATGAGGGGAGAGCAAACCACATATTGAACAACTTTGGTAGTTGAATTTTGTATAGGGTGCAGTTTTTTTTTTTTCTTCTGATGCCTGTCTTGACCATCAGAAATCACTGAACTAAAAATCTATTCCCCTACCACCATCCTGCCTTATTCATATTGCAGAAATGATTTTCAAAGAGACATAATGACAAAAAAAAAAATTCTGTTGCAAACTTTTATGCCTGCCTTGTTAGTAGATGATGTTATTAAAGGTACATCAAAGATTGCAGTACAACGGATCTTTCTTCCTCTTTCTGTTGGCTAAATGCAGTTTTTTCCTTTTAGTCTAAAAATAAGACTATTTTCCAGGTGCTGCACTTGAGTTTTCAACATTTAATCACGTTATTCCTGTTTCTTCATTATGAGCTGACTTTTAAAAGATGTGGAAATGTTTTGCTTACTTGCAAAAAACCCCACCAACTGTGTTTAACAAAATGTGATCTTTATGTCAAAATCTGTTAGGCTATGTTCTTTCTTTCTTTTTTTTATTTGAAAGGTGCTGCAGAGTGGAAGAATGCTAATACAAAATGCAGAGTGTTTCCTGGATTAGGAAAAAAACCTAATGCTGGATTGTAGTATTATTTGTGCAGTTAAAGCTTCTCAGCATTAAGTTACAGAAAGCCTCCTGTGCCGGAAGAGCCCTCGTGACTGCGGTCTTCCCTGTTTTGCCCTCTTTAGGTGGATAAGATAGTGGACCAGTTGCAGCAGTTTGTTCAGAGCTATGATCTGGCTGCCCTGCGGGATTACTGGAATTATCTCGACCGACGCCTTTTCAGCCGTTTGGAAGATGTGTACCGACCAACAGTGAACAAGCTGAAAACCAGCTTATTCCGATACTACCTCATCCATACTGTTCAGGTAGTGTTTGATTTTTAGGCTTCTGTTTTAAAAAGATCCTGGTTTCTGAAACCAGAGCAATGAAATACCCCTGTGAGCCTCTGACAGGCCTGGTGGGTAAGGGACAAGCAATTCTTGTGTCATGTATCAGGAGTGTAGTAAAGAGTTTGACGCGGACTCACATGACAAGCTCGTAAGCAGGGTAGGGAAGCTGAGGCGAGACGGAAATACGGTTAGCTGGGAGCAAGATACTCACACTCAGACATGAAGGCAGGTCCCCCTCAGACAGGATGGCCGTACTGCTAGCTCAGCCTGCTCAGCCTTTGTTGATAACTTGGATACCAGGAAAGACCCCAAGGTTTGTAAACACCTCCTCATGGGACATTGCCATGAGAACAGAGGAGGACAAGAACAATGCTCAAAGCAATCTTCCTAAGTTGAAGAAACAGGCAGAAAAAAGCCCCAAGCATATGTATGTAGGGAGTAGTCAGCTGCTCCAGTGCAGAATAAGGAACGATTCAGCAGGCAGCAGCAGTGCAGGGAAGGGCCTTACTGCAGCGCTGGGGATCAGCAGGCAGGATTGTCTGTATTCCTTCCACTCTAACCTGCTGGCAGGACTCAGCCAGTCCTTCCAGGCACCAGAGTTCTTAAAGCATCAAGGGAGTTGAGGGTCCAGAAGAAAGAAAAGGTGACTTGAAGTTGGTGGAGTTGAGTTTTAGTTTGTAAGAGGGGGAGAAGTGGGCTTCAAATCTGTACAAGGTAACGTGGGAGAGAAAATGAGTGAATGGTTTTTGTTTGCTTTGAATAGAACAGAAAAGAATGAGCTCAAAATGGGGCAGAGATTATCTTGTTGAAACCCTAGGAAAGTCAATGGAATATATTACACGGGGTGGGCTTTGGCCAACAAAATAGACAAGTACCTGTCAGGAATTCATGTTTCATTTCTTACCATTTAGAAGCAATGTTTCCTCCTTGATTCTATTCTCTGACTGAAAATCTTAAATTATGGGTGTTGGTGAAGGAGTCAAAATCTAATGCATATTTCTGGTAGTGTGGTTTTTCATGTTTTGTTTTGCCCTGTGCTTACCCTGAGGCGTGACTGTCCTGTCTGAATAATGTATCAGATGGAAACCTTTTCAGGCTACATCTGCTGTAGACTTGAGTAATTTGAAGTATACTTTGGTCTTGTATATGAATGCTCATGTCTTACGTCAGTGCACGAACTGCACTGGTTTAGCTGGAAATCAATGTAAGTGATTATTTTGATTTGCCTCAGCCTTTAAACAAGACTGTGGTGACTAGAAAGGTCGGATTAAGTGCATTTGTGAGCTTCTCCTAGCGTATTTGAGATTCTTTTGTTCCTAGATGAATCTGTTAACTCTAACTACTTGCTCTGTTGGGTGGTGAAAGTAGTTATTAGTGTGTTCATAACACAGAGCAAATATTCCTAGAACCCATGTGGTGGCATGAATGGAAGTGTGAGCCCTGTTCTTCTTGCTGTGTTTCAGACTGGCCGCAATGACAAGGCGCAGGAGTTTTTCCTCAAGCAGGCCTCCGAGCTCCAGAACCAGGCAGAGTGGAAGGATTGGTTTGTCCTGCCCTTCCTCCCTGCCCCAGACTCCAACCCCACCTTTGCCACCTATTTCTCGCGCCAGTGGGCAGATACGTTTATTGTGTCTCTGCACAACTTCCTGAGTGTCTTATTTCAGTGCATGCATATCCTTTTTTGCAACTAATAGTTCAATCTCCCTTGCCCTGGTGTTATGCTTACTATTAACAGTGGTGCCAAGAATACAGTATTACAGAACTTGCTGCTTTCAGGTGATTGTTTAGAGCCAAGACTTAATAGGAAGCTGGTGTTTACCAGAGGATGTTGGAATAGTTATTGTTCAATTATCTGATGATATATTATATTCCCTGGGCACAAACAATTGTGGTTGTTGCTAATGCTGAACTCATCCCTATGCTAGCGACTAGAAATCGTGTGCACATCTTGTTCTGAAATGCTTTTCCTCTTTGCTTGGCATAGTACAAACCAGGCATGCAACCTTGGGTCATAGTCCATGACTGAACTAGCATCTCCTGTTAGACCCTTCTCTGGGTCATATGTTCACAACATTGTCTAGTGACGGCTCACTATAATAGGGCAGTTCAATGTTGGCAGAAATAACAGCTCTTGTCCCACACTGCCGAGTTCTGACCTTGTTTGTTTGCTGATGGGCAGGTTTACACTGCAGCAGGAATATAGCTCATCTTGAACTGTTTCTTCAATGTACACTAATGCAGTAACATAACCTGTCTTGTCTTCCACTTCTGACATATAAAAAGGAAGAATCTAAAAATTGTTGCAAAGCCTAAGTGAAATAGTTTGTGTAACAGTAAAGTACAAAGAAAGTAGAAAGTTGGCTTAGGTAACTAAGCTGTTACTAGTCTTCTTGGCCTTGCACCTAATTCTTGCTAGTAGTATGGACTGGGCAGCTCTGCTGTCTTACAGGCAAATGGCTGGTATGAAGTGCTGGCTTTTAGAATTAAGCCAGGTGCACACAAGTTCTTGCTGTCGTTTTCTTTAACATTCCTCACCAGTTCCAGTCATTTTGAACTTTGAAGCTGAATGTCTCAGGAGCAGTCTCATACAAGAAGAAAATGAATCGTTGCGGCATAAGGTCAGAACTGAAGTCACTCTTTAGTTGCTGACTGTATGAGGCTGTGAGTTTTGTAAAATTGGTTCCATCCATTCGAGAAAGTTGTAACTGTTCAGTGCAGTGATTCCAAGGCAGATTCTTCTATCAGTCCTTTGTTATTTTGGTTTATCTTTCAACTGTCTCCAGCATCTTAGGGTTGTGATCATAGTGTGAAATGTCTGTTTAGGGTATTACTGTCCCTCCGCTGGAGGTGAGTGTCCCTCTCCCTGTGCTATCTGACGGGGGCTGGATACTGTGCAAACTCCTTTCCTGCTACACTGCAAAGTCAAGACAAGCTGAAACTAGTGGCAGGTTAAGTGTGTATATGGCTGACTTTGCATGGAAACTTGTGAATAGTATTCAGTCACTTCCAGATTTTAGCTGATGGAGCAATAGGAAAGTGAAATAACTTCTGGCAAAGAGGCAGAAACCGTTACTTCTGAAATGGCCACTTCACCATAGTTGAAGTGCACTTAAAACAATTTAGATGAACTAATGGAAACATTGTGAATGTCTGTTCCCCAACTCTAGACCTTACAGTAAACTGTAAGAAGGGCTGACTGATTCAGACAAAATGTCGCCCAGCCCCATGTCTTGCTTTTGACAGTATCATCAGCAGATGCTTAGAGGGAGGGTATAAGAATATAACACACAGGTTGGTCCTTTCCCAGTATAATTTCCTATTAGAGACATTAGGTAAATCTACAGTTTAAGAACTTTCTAAACTATAGATCACATGTGGATGATCACGTACAAGTGGGAAGCCTTATTCATGTAAGCAGGACTTTAGTTTCACTTCCTCAAATATACCAAGTAAAACCCCTCTATGAATACTTCAGTAAATTAAGTTTTGTGCTTTACCTCCTGTGTTACAAAACATTATGTTGTATGTTGTGCTTCATGCTTCAACTGTTTTGGTAGCTGATCAACACTGTTCATTTGTCCTAAAAATGCTGAAGTAAAATAGAATAATTAATTTCAAAAAGGAGGCTTTTTTTGCAAAAGAAAAGCAAGGTTTGTCACTGTGTACTGTATGGAGTCAGTGGATCAGGCAAACTTTGACAGGAGGGTTCTGCAAAGATAGTCAGTGAATAGGGACAGCAGGATAAGGTATGTTTTGAAATAGAGCTCTTTTTCCTCCAATTTTGTATTCTGTACTTCTAGTCAAATTAAAGCTGTTCTTTGTGGTATGTTGACTGCATAAGTGTTGTCTGGCAAATAGGCAGAGGTAAAAACTAGACTTTCCTTTTTGGAGAACTGCTCAGGTCAGAAAAGGAAGCAGCTACCTATAGAATACAGATTTAAATAAAAAATGGTGTGAATAAATATTGAATTCGATGCTAGTTGAAATTAAGTAGTGATTCTGATTTCACTGTTGAAACAATGCAAATACATGAATAGCAAGCTGGATTTCTAAAGCTCCTTTTTCTTGTAATTTCTTTCCTTAAATACTATGATAAAAGGAAGAAGAAAAATTATATCTGAAAAAACAAATGTACGGAAACAGAAAAGCCTGAGGAACTCTTCATGTGAACAAGAGTCACAGGCATAAACCACATCCGTCACAGAAAACTGCATCCCGAGGTTCCTCTCTGCTAAGGGGGAAAAAGAAAAATGTCTCTTTCTCCATAATGTGGAGATAAATCTCACTGTCATGCTTGGGAGGGAGCTGGGCAGGGTGTGGAGCTGGATTTCAGGGTGACCTGATGGTGTTGGCCTCAATGCACCCTGCTAGCTCACCAAACCCTTGTCTGTGGGAAGAAGATTACCTTCTAGGCTCAGTGCCCATAGATAGCTACTGCCAGTCACATGCATTGCCCTGGCCTTGAACTGCCTGCATGGAGTGGCTGATCAGCTTTGCCCTGGCTGGCTCTTATTTCCTAGGACCATTAATGTCCCTACAGCAACAGCCCAAGGAGAGGAGTGAAGGGGTTTGAGTAGGCTCCAGTTTCATGTGTGTAAAGTACTGATTGTTTTGACTACTTGGACTAATGTGGTGCTCAGCCAGTCAGAGCAACTTTCTTCCCTCCCCACCCTTCTAGGGCTGTTGAAATAAAAGGAGTAAACAACTTCAGCAAGTGGGAAGGAGGTGAATCTCAGTGACCCTCTGTTTACTTGGCTCTCTTCTCTCCTTGTAGCTGTTTGCTTTGCAGGCCGAATCCTCCCGCGTGAAGAAAGAGGAACTGGAGGTGGAACGAGCAGTTGTGCATCACAAGTTGCCTGCATATGTGGCCAACATGGATCGGCTAGGGGACTCTGAGCTGTGAGTGCCTGCAGGGGAGGAACTGGGGACAGGCTCTGCTGCTTTTATTGGGTCAGGGAGGCTCCTGGAGGGTCATTTCCTTGTTCCATGCCCTGGGAATCAATGCAGAAAGACATCCAGGCAGAAATTCTGGTGACCTAAGTGGGTTTAATGGGGGAATTCATGATGGGCATCTCTCCTGCCATTTGGGAGAGAGATTCTTGCCAATCGGTGAGAGCCCAAGCACCCATGGAAGTGATTCTGCTCTGCTTTCAGCATTATACCAAGGTGTTCTGGGCAACCAGGGCACTGGTAGCACTGCAATACTCTGCAGTATTGCTCAAATGAAGTGGATTGTCTCTTGACTCCTATTTTCTTTAGTGCCTGCGGTGCAGTAGGTGAGTGCCCTGTGTTGTTTTGTAGACACTGTTACTGTATGACCCAAAGGGGTCACTGTTACACAGACATGCTTTCTTGCTTTTGCAAAGTCAAGGGAAAAGGAGTTTTTCTTCTGCGAGGCTGTTATGCACAGAATTCCCCATAAACTTGCTGCAGTTAAAGTGTGTTTTATGGCTACATCTATTGTATTCCTATCTGTGGAAATTAGGCAACATACACGGTGATACACCTTGTTTAATTGTTATTTAAAGTCTTATTTTTCCCCCAGTACACAGTCATGCAAAGCAAGTCTGTATGTTTGAATTCATTGTGTTACTGAGATTTATTTTTTTTTCCTTGCTTTAAAAGGATCTGAAAGCAAACGTAGCTTATCCACAAGGTATTAATAATACTGCTGGAGCTTTGACTCATATGTGCTTCTTTCACTTCTGTTCAGACAGGATGGGGATTGATCAGATTATGCTGCTGATAATGACAAATGAAGTTGTAGCAGAGACCACAGACAAAGTCATTGTTTTAGTCTAAAAGTTGTGTGATTAAATAGACTTAAGTCTCTCGTGAACTATCTTGATAACTACTCTGCACAGGACAGAGTTTGATCCGAGACTCTTTTTGTTTAACTACTCAGTGTGGAAAGCCCTGATGTTCATCTGCACACATGGGGGAGAGGGACGTGAGGGATGAGAACTTATTCCCATATTCATTTTTGTCCGTTTGTATTAGAAAAACTTGCCTTAGAAGTGGCATTTCTTGTGTGTGCAACTTGTCTCTTAGTCTGGGGGCCAATTCTGGTTGCTTTTTCCATGTCTCTGCTCAACCCAAAGCCCAACTTCGGTAAAACAGTTCCTTCCTAGAAGGCAGGATAGACAGTGAAAGTGATTGTATTCCCCTTTGTCTGGGTGCTGCTCTGCTCTCTGAAGAAGCTCTAGCAGAGTGAGGTCAGACAGTTAAATTCTGGGAAGCAGCTGCTGCTCTTGGCCTTGTGGGCTGAGAAGGGAGGTGTGTGTGTAATAGAAATGGACCTAAACTCTCTTATTTTCTTTGGGTCCAATTTTTGAGATATTGAGGGCCTGTGCTTTAAAATTGCTGAACATGAGTTGCTGAATATTTAAGGGTGTTCAGTGAAACACTGGATACTGAATGCCTCTCAAAGTAGGTCTGTTTTATGCCTTGAATTGGGGATCCTGGCTGAACAGGTTCTTCGGAAATCTGGATTCCCCTGCCTTTCCGTTAGGGTCTTTCTAAACTAATCAGATGGAGTGGAAGGAGTTCGAGGTGGCCCTACAGGGGATTCAGGAACAGCTGGGCCCACTGTCTCAGTGGCATCTCTGAGAAGTGAGCTTTGGTTACAGGAATTATAATGATGTGCTCCAGGCACTAACAGGATGTTTTAAAACAGCTTTTTAATGCATAGTGGTCCATCGTCTTGGAAGGGAACATCTGTCCTCCAGTGGTTCAAACAGCTGGCACTTTGCTTGTTGGGTGGTCTTTGATCAGGTTGTCTGGCTACACTTTTATATTTTGTTTGGTGTTTTTTTTGTTTGTTTTTTTTTTAATTAGTGCTATGACCTGCAGCCAGAGGAGTACTGCACATTCTCTTCAGTCCCGGGGAGGCTTTCTGTCCTCTTTTCTCTCCCAAAGTAAAAAGGGCCCTTCTAGACCAGCCCATCCAACTGGGGCTTCTCCAACGCAGACTGGCAGTATGCTGCTAGGGAAGAAGGAACCAACAAATCACCAGGTGATTCTCAACTGTGTTTGCTGAAAGATGCTCAGTATCCAAGGAGTTAACTTGTGGCACAGCACTGCTCCAAGCTTTTGCTTCCACCTGAAAAAATAAAATGTCCTTTCCTTCCTTGCAAGGGTATGCTGGGCCTGAATGCAGCACAACAACAGCTGCTGTTGTCTGGGGGCTTGTGGAGCCCTTGCAGGTGCTTGGTTTCTTTGCCTCCTGTTTTGCTCTTTGTTCTACAGCCTAGCACAAGTGTAACTTTGCCAAATCATTTCTCTGCCTTCCAGAGTGCCAAAGGAAAAGAAGGAACAGTGAGCTGTAAGGACGGGAAGAGCCACTTCAGTGGATTAGTAGCAGGAGAATCAAGTTCCCTGCAGCAGCGGCAGAAGCGCTTGCAAGAGCATGGGAAGGAAAGGAAGGAGCTGCTGTCAAAAGGGACCTTCCAGGTACTGGGCAACACTGCAAGGCTGGGAAGCGGAGGGCTGCTATTTCTGTAGTTTGTTGTGCTTGGTGGTAAAACAAGTGCAAGTGTTCCCATTAAGCTTCTGAATTGCTACTCAGATCTAACTGTATCAAAGGTTAATCTCTGTAGTTAATCAACTCCTTCCACACTTGGTTTATTTCTGTGTCCCTGAAAGGGAATCGGTACTGACATTTCAAATGGAAGAAGAGTTGTCTTTTGTCATGATCTTTTCAACAGCCTGGTCCTGGGGAGGGTATGTTTCATCCACCTTAATGGTTATGTTCAAATATCTTGTTATATTCCCCATTCCTTAGTGGCAATGGGCTTGGCTCACCCATCCTACCCAAGTGAGTTCTCTCCTGTGGGTTCTTATGCTGCTTTGTGCAGGCTCTGTGTGGGACAGATAAAAATTGATAGAAAGTTTTCCTGGATAGGAGTGGAAATATCCTTCATAGCAATGTTTGCTTTTTGGAGTTTTTTGCACTGTACATTGCAGTTTTGCCCTGGGGGTGTGTCCTGCTTTCTAATCTAATGAAATAATAAAACTGTGTCCTGGATTTTAACCACTGAAGGTCAGCGGGCTACTTCTGTTCACCTGTGTATTGTCTGGCTTTCAGCAGCCATGTGGTCAAAGGATACAGAGCACAGGAGGAATGATGGCAGCATCTCAGCCATGTTTATTTTGGCTGTATGAGATGCTCTGCCTTGGGGGAGAGACAGTGCTGAGGGACTGTTGCCTATCAGTCTGTATTTGTGGCTGTTCTGCGTGGGGGAGTGCTGCTTTAGAGAGGAGATGTTACTCCACCACTGAGCATTCAAGGCTATGAGAGAACTTTTTTCTTCATGGCTCGTCTAAAACATTTTAATTAAACGTTGGTCAGAAAATTGCAAAGCCCAGTTTCCCATTAAGTATCCTTTGACTTTCCTTTTTCTGTGATGTTAAGGCACTGTTTTCCAGGCCTTGTAAAAGTTGCTTAGGGTGCTCTAGGGGAAGCTGATACTATTTAGCTTTCTGTTGTTCTCAACACGTGAGCAAAAAGGAAACTGAAAGGCGGCACTGTTTCTTTCACATGAGTGTCATTCATTGGTTGTTATCTCCCCACATTAACTAACATAGAGAGAGGCATTCTTGGATTTATTTCCCAATCTTTTCCAGCTTTGTGATTTTCAGATTATTTGATTATGCAGCGTTTGACCTGTTGCTCAAGATGTGAAAGCTACTATAAATAAGGCAAGGATTTGTTAGGGAACAGGGATTCAAAACCATCAATACCAATACCATTTTGGGGCATTTCATCTTCAGAGAATGGTTTACCAAAGGAATGCTTGCAGATGCTTTACTGGCTTATGTGCTGTATCTGCTTCTTGTTCAGCTTCTGGTGGCAAGGGAAGATTAAGCTGCTTTGAAACACTTCTGTGTGCTGCAGTGCAGATCTTGTCTCATTCAGATACCTTCACCTCCTAAAACTCCATTTATTCTGTTTGCCCTGTCAAATTGGGTTTTAAGCTTTTGGACTCGTGTTGACTCTACCATTGTCATTAGTCAGTTGGCTGCAGTGGTTGACCCAGTGTGCACAGACTAAATCTCTGGCAGACAAGGATAATCAATCCACTGGGGCTCACCATCCAACAAGAATTTTTGTGCAGGTTTACTGATCTGCATATTATACAGACTTAACATATTGCTGAATGCAGGAATTCCTTGAAATATGTTGATTTGCTTGTGAATCTGTGCTCTAATGGGATCAAAATGGGCCTCTGTATCAGCTGAGGTATGCCAAACAGATATGTTGTAGTTCCTTTAATTCTTACAGGAAAGTGTATGGCTGGGCATGTGGAGGGGGGATATAAGGGACTCTACAACCAAGGAGGCCATATTAAATGGTGCAATTGTGCAACACGCTATCCTTGTGCTCAGAAAGGTCCCTGGCAGAAGTGGTGTTGAGTTGACAATGCTTCTGTTTCAGTGCAGCTTCTTGTTTTTTTCTCCCAGCAGGCTGGGGTGGCTGAAGAGCTTGATCTGGAGCTGCTGCTTCCTTGTATTTCACACAGGATTTCTTCCTTCAGGGCCAAAGTGCTGAGAAGAAAACAGATATTAGCACAGCTGAGACAGAGCCATGCTCAGAGCTGCATGCTGAGCAAGCAGAGACTTCAACCAAAATGCCTACCAGCAGTGCAGAGGCTGTGGGGGTCCGGCAGGAGCAGCCTTTCATTGTCCTGAGCCAGGAGGAGTATGGGGAGCACCACTCATCCATCATGTACTGCAGGTAATGGACTGGCAGAAGAGGGCTTTCTCGTAGAAGCCTCTGTAGAGAAGCAGCTGCGTCTGGCCTCTTCCTCCCAGCCTCTATTCTGTCCAGCACATTGTGCATGTACTCTCGGTTGTAGGGCCGTCAAGTTGGTGTGACTGAAAATAGTCTGTAGCTTGTGCAGTGAGAATGGATAGATTGTTGTGATTGGGAGATGCCAGCCAGGAGGAAACTCCCTGGGAAAGTAGGATGGTATTGCTTAAGGGCATTATGCTTTGCATGTGGAGCTTGGTGTACTTCATTGTGCCATTTACTGTGGACTGAACAGGAAGTGGTGCAAGGAAGTTCTGATTCCTGCAGAAGGAATTGGTGTTTGGCCAGGAGAGCAAGGATTACTGGGGTATCTAGTCACATCTAAGAACTCTAGGGAGAAAAATATCCGATCAGTTTCCTTCTGCACATAGGGTTGATTGTTCTGGACGGAGGGTGGCCAGCTTGGATGTGGACGGGGTCATCAAAGTCTGGTCTTTTAACCCCATAATGCAAACTAAAGCTTCATCCATTTCCAAATCTCCGTTGCTGTCTCTGGAATGGGCGACCAAGCGTGATCGGCTGGTGAGTAGTCTGCACGTGGAGGCTCGAGAGTCACAGCAGGTGATCTGGGGCTGTGTTGCTATGTGTGCATATTAACTTCTAGACAGCTGCGTTGTGGATAAGATCAGGGCAACAGTTAGTTTCCACTTTAGTGGGACATGGGGAACTGAAGCCTGTAGGGTCTAAGAAAAACTAGAGTGGGGAGTGTGCTCTGTGTATTGAGCAAGGAATTCATCACTGGTTGCCCTGAGACAGAAGTTCCCAAGCTGCAGTGTGGGTACAGCTGCACGATAGAAGTAGCTCCTTTAAGAGAAGTACCTCTCTCCAGGCAGAGCAGGCAGCCACTTGTAAAGGCAGGCAGAGGCAACCTGGTACAACAGCCCACGGGAACTCTGCAGCAGTGAGCTGTGGAGCTTTACTCACACCCTGAGCCAAAAGCAGAGAGGGGAGAGCAGGGGTGTGGTGTTGGCATTCTGCTTGTGCAGGTGTGAAAAGGGCTCCATAGCCAGTTTTATACTGGTGCCTTATGAGTTGGGGGTTGGTGTGTGCCTAAGGAGCTCGGGGCTTGTTTAAATACCATGACAGTTTAAATGTTTCCTATAGGACTTTAGTTCTGTTACTAGAGAGGAGCCTTAAGTTATATGCATTCTTCTGAGTCCTAGAACTGTTGCTGGTGTTTCCTGCCCTCCCTTGGTGAAGAGACAGGGCTGTGTGGGAAGGCAGGCCTGCAACTGAGGGAATATTGTTCACATTCTGGCACTGACGATGTGTTACTGCTACCCCCAAAATGCCACCTGTGAAGAGCTGGTGCTACAGCTTGTCTCTTTCTTTTCTTTTGCTCTTAGAAAGGAAGTTGTCCATGCAGTAGTTCTGATGTTTCTTCTGCTTTGTGGAGTTTATTTCCTGCTTGCTGACAGAAAGATTCTTCTTTCTGAAATATATGGGGATTCAGCAGCAAATCAGGCTCTGAAGTGAGAAGGATCTGGCCTGCTTAATTTTCTTTGATAATGCATCCCTCCATGGTTCTACTTTTGATTTAAATTGTAGCACCACTGATAAAGCATGTGTTAGCCCTTCTGAATGATTTCATTCTCCCCCAGGTGAAAGGAGGTGGCTTCTACTTGGTTTTCTCTTAAACATAGATTGTTAATTCTGTGTTACTCTTTCCTTGCTCCCCTAGATATTGAGACTCCACATATGTGTTGCATCCTATAATGTTGAGCCATACTCTAGAAAGTGGCTTTTACTCTGCCTTGGTGCCTATCAGATCTTTTTCTCACTGGAAAGCAGTGCTTTTACTCTGACTTCTGTGGTTCTGGGGTAGTCCTACTCAGCGTGATATGCACAGAAAGACAAGATGTACCCTAATGGAGTGATGTTTAATCCGAATGCATAAGTAGAAAAGAATTTACTCTCTGGTGTTGGTGGTTGTTGGACAGCATCATTGTACTCACTCACACTCCTTCCATCTCCTCGTTGCTGGTTTCAAGCTATTGCTTGGCAGTGGGGTCGGGACAGTTCGTCTTTATGACACAGAAGCAAAGAAGAATCTCTGTGAAATCAGCATTGATGAAGATATGCCCAGGTAACTCTGGAATACTGATTTTTATATATAAATATAAATGCTGTTGTGTTTGACTGTGAAAAGGTGGGTGAAGTCTCAATGTTCCTGCTGCTTTCCTGCAACTGCAGGACTATCTAGCCTTCATCCAGAGGGCAGTCCCTGTCTGAGCAGTATAAAACTGCTCAGATAAACGGGAGACACTCAAAATCTGTCTAAGCACACGAATCCTGCCCTCCTTTACAGTGCACCCTGTCTTGCAGGGTCTTAATGGGAGAGCTCATAGTCAAGTGTTGTGCTTGAGGCAGCTGCTGGAGAGAGGCAATTCAGACTGTTTGCTGTGTTTCAGGATCCTCTCGCTTGCCTGCAGCCCAAGTGGTGCCTCCTTTGTCTGTTCTGCGGCAGCCCAGAGCCCCATCTCCCACATGGACTTCTCAGCAGTCAGCTCCGGGGGCAAAAGCATGAACCAAGTTCCTGGGAAGCTGCTACTGTGGGACACTAAAACGATGAAGCAGCAGGTACTTGCTGGGTTTCTTTCCTTTCTCAGTCTGCTTGCTGAGAATGAGTATCTTCTGTTTCAATGTGTAGGAGCCCTCTTTCTAAATTATGCTGACTTTCTTTTCAATACCCTTCTTTTTCCCCCTTCCTCCTTTCCCCTCTATCACAAGCAGGATAAAAATGAATAGTGTAAGTAGCTGCTGGGTTTGGGTGGGGTTTTTCTGTTGGGGTGTTGGGTTTTTTTGAAGGATTTTTCAAAATACTCCATAGCCTTGTTTCTATCCTGCCCACACAGTTTGTGATTGGAAATGTCCCAAGTGGACTGAATGATGCTTTGCTCAGGCTTTCTCCAGTTGAGCTATATTGAAGGGTTTTCTTTGCTGTTATTTCCCCTGCTCTCCCTGTTTTTAAGTGAAGTGCTTCTTTCAGAGGTTTCATCTCATGTCGTCTTCTCCATTGTTTTGATTTAGATAGGTCAGATTCTGGCAGGGAATCCTCATCCCATCCCTTGCATTTGCCCTTAAGAAATGCTGTCCCTAATGTGTATGAGAAAGCAACATACTCAAGTTAATGCCTGTCAGAAGCTGGTTTTGCAGCCTTGAGGCCATGGCCAAGAAAGCTGTGGCTTGGCTGAGGTGAATTGTTGGTTTAGTGTCACAGTAAAATGCAGCTGCCAACCTTGAAGTCTGTAGTCATGTGAGGTGTAGGGCTCCAAACTGGAGGAGTTCTTGCTACTAGGTACCATCTTTCCTCCCTCCTCTGGAGATCAGCTCCTCAGCACCCCCAACTCCATTTCTCTGCATTAATGCAGACTTTCCCTTCCAGCTGCAGTTCTCCCTGGAGCCTGAGCCCATTGCTATTAACTGCACAGCCTTCAACCACAACGGCAACCTGCTGGTCACTGGGGCTGCAGATGGGATTGTACGTCTCTTTGGTATGTTGAAATTGGGCAGTGAGGTGGCCCCTCAGTGCCCGCAACTGGCTGCCTCTAGCACCTTTCTTCTGTCAGCAGGGAGGTAGCTGTGGGACATGCCTGAACACCAAGGTGGAAGCTATTTTCTCTCCTCAGCAATAGCTCTCAGGAGTGAATTGGCATAAACGTTCTCTGGGGGACATTGGCTGGAGACCCTGGTAGTGCGGTTGGATTTGTTGTTTCCCTCCTGCTGAAGAGCAGAGTTAACTTGACCTTGAGGCATGCAGTCTTGGCTGTGCCATATAGCAGTACCACTGCCAGAGGCTGAGTCTTGAGGAAGGGAATTAATATGTGACCTTCCAGTTGAAGGCAATGGCTTCACATCAGTCCTTCTTCCCTGAGCAATTTCTGTTTCTCAGGTTTTGTCCTCTTCACCCTGTCCTTGTGATAAAGGCAGTTTGGGCCTCCCTCTTCTGTGAATGAGGGATCTGCTTCTGGCCCGGGTGCTGAGCTGTAGGCTGCAGTCCCAGGTCTGTGGGAGGACAGAGCTGGCAGCAGCTATGGGGGTGGACAGGTTAGCAAGGGGAGGAGTAGAAGAAAGGTGGCAGTGGGGCTTAGATGCAGAATGCCTGCAGTTGACAGTGAGCATGTGAGCAGCCCTGTAAAGCTGGAGGAAGAGGTGACTAGTTACAGGCAATGATTTTTGTGGCCATTGTAAAAGCCACATGCTGGAGAATAAGCACAGGGTGCTGGGATTGGATTGGGCTCCCCCAGGCTGGCTTAGAGGGCTGGGACAGACCTTATGAATGTAAAGGGCCTCTCTCTCTTCACCTCAGCTCTGTGCAAGTACAAGGAGTGTTCAGTACTGGTTCTCCCCTCAGATATGCAGCAGCACGAGTGCGCCATGAGCTGGAAGGCACATGATGGGGAAGTCTACTCCGTTGAGTTCAGCTATGATGAGAACACAGTCTACAGCATAGGCGAGGATGGCAAGGTAGGCTCTGGGTGACCTTCTACTGGTCAGTTGGCAGTGAGATCCCTTCTGGAGTCTTCTCCATGTGGTGGGGATAGCAGTAAAAATACCCTCAGAATCTGGAGGATCTGCAGGCTGCTAACTGTAATCTTAGGTGTGCAGCACCATCCTGCTGCATGCAGTCTCTGCAGAGAGAGTGGCTGGAAAGCATATTAACAGCTGGAGCTGTCTTGGACCTTTGTCTGCAAATCCTGCTATTGGTGACATCCCCTTCCTAGGGAATCCATGTGAAGATGACCTTTCTGGGCCTCTGACGTCACCACATTTGAAATCTGGGATTCACCAGGGAGCAGATCCTTGATCACTTCGCATAAATTTCTTTGTCAGCAGCTCCCTGTTGCTTATAATAAAGGTTTCAATTTCTGCAGTTCCACAGTCTTCAGCAGTAGAGGTGTGGCTCAGGGAGGGAGACTGCCTGAAGGTGTGGGTCCTTGGCTGATGAGAGTTAAGTGAATTCCCACCACGATCCTGCACGCAATGTGGAAGGACACATAGGCAGCAGTGCTCATGGAAGGTAGGGCATATGTTTGCCTGGATAGTAGGCACTCCTACAGCCTTTGCAGCCTGTGTTTTATAAATATAGCCACTTAGATATAGATGTCAAAATGCCATCTTCTGTTTGTGAGGAATAGCCACTTCGCTTAAAAACGATGAATGGCCCCTCTACTTTCATCCCAGTGAATTTAACTATGGGCTTTTGTCATCTCTTTTTGTTATTCTAGTTTATTCAGTGGAATATTCACAGAAGTGGCTTGAAGGTGTCTGAGTATGATCTTCCCAGCGAAGCTACTGGTCCTTTCGTTCTGTCTGGGTACAGTGGCTACAAGCAAGTCCAATTCCCACGAGGAAGGCTTTTTGCTTTTGACTCTGAGGGCAACTATATGTTGACGTGTTCTTCTACTGGGGGAGTCATTTTTAAGGTAAGGCTGAGAAGTGATGGGAAGTACTCTTACGCATCCATACAAGCTCTTGTTATTACAAGGCTGCAACAGCAGCCACTGGAAGTTCTGAAGCAGCACCTAGCCATCCCTGCTCTGTGAAAGCTGCTGCTCAGTTTCATACAGTGTGCATTTTAGCAGTATGTGGTGTTTAGCAAGTGTTTGAACCCTCTGTGTTTGGCCCTCTGTATGTAGCTAGAGTATGTGTGCTCCTTGTTCTTAAAGCTTAGCTGCAGCAGTTTTCCTCAGTGCCCAAGTGCCTAGGACAAAGTTTTAATTTCTTTTTAATATACTGATGCACGCCAGTTCAATGCAAAATGTGTGATTGTTGACTGATGCTCATCTTTAATCTGCCTTGTGTGCTTGCTGATGTTATGCTAGTCTCAGCCTGATTCTCTCCTCTTACTGTGTACTGAAATGAAGTGAAGGGTAAGGCTGAATGGTTCCAAGTACCCAACAAGTTCCAAGTGCAGCAGTAACAAGCAGTTACTGATTGCATGCCCCTTGCCTGCCTCCTCTTGAGTTAATACCCATCAGTATAAGCCATTGCAAGGCAGATTAGATGCAATTTTTTACTTTGTATCTGGCGCATTCAGAGCACCCACACTAACGTGAGCTATAGCTTAGGCTTATGCACTCCTCATCAGTGTGTGCTCTTAGCCTGCTTTGTTCAATTACTGCAGCTCAGCTGATGTCGGAAGCTGAGCTGCTTGAGAACATATGCTTCTGTCATGAGACTGGAAATTTGCTTCCTCATGTGTGCTACATACATCTCAACATCTCTCTGATTTTCTGCTTAATTTTGTATGCTGATAGGGATATGGAGTCTGTAGCAGGCTTTGGCTTCTCCTGTGGGTGCACTGCCCCCACTGCAGAAACTTGCTTCCTTAAAATCTTATGCTTTCCTTCTTTTAGTTAAATGGTGAGGAAAAGGTTCTGGAGAGCTGCCTTTCCCTGGGAGGACACCGAGCTCCTGTTGTCACAGTGGATTGGAGCACGGCCATGGACTGCGGGACCTGCCTCACTGCCTCTATGGATGGGAAGATTAAATTAACAACCTTACTGGCTCAAAAGTCTTAACCTGGACAGTGCTGAAGGGAAAGAGCAACAGACTTGACAAAAACAGTGCTAACTCCACAGGAACAAACTGCATGGGAGAGAAGACAAACCACAGTCCCTCTTCTCATTGTAGCTTTTGTCTCTTGACAAACGTTAAATACATTTGCCAAACCACTGTGCAATAGAATGCCGGTATGGGACCGGATCAGTGGGAGCACTGAAAAGTAAGTCTCCACTGACCCATTGTGGCAGCTGGACTCACTCTGTTAGGGACTCTTGGGTAGCACATTGCTAGAAGGCTGCTGGGATCACATCAGGGGTTCTGCAGAAGGTCGTGAGGCTGGAGGAGGCATGCATGAGGCACCACAGTGCATGCTGATAAAATAGCTTAAACTGGAAAGGCCAGTGCGAAACCAGAGTATTCTTTTGGTATAACATTTGTTGTTGTGCTTTTTTGGGTTTTTTTTGTTTGTTTTTTTCCATAAAACCAAAATATTCCCTTGCACTTGATTTCTGTGCTCTCTTCAGCTGTTGCTGCAAAACATGGAGGGTGGCTGGGGCAGTGATGTGCCAAGAAAGTCTCCTGCATGGAGAAAAGACCTTTGTGCTTTCAGCAGATGCTTCCAGCACTGACACCCACACACTGAGGGGAACCAGTGCAAGACATCCAGGAACAAAAATAGTTGTGTTCGTTCGGAGGTATTGTGTTCCCTTGCGATATCTGCTACCAACTTAGAGGAGAGATCCCGAGTCAGACTTTTTGAAATGCTCGTGCTGGAGTTCAGAAGCTACATCATGCCTAGCAGCTACCTGATGGCAGATAGGAGGAGGGAGGGCCAGAAACAGTCTGGTCCTGTATAGTGCTCTCTGTCACTGGAGCTGTCTCTCCCCCTGCACCCTGCCAACATCAGGGCAAGTGCTGTGCTCAGGTATTGCATAGTCTTTGGACTGCTAAGCAGCCAGATTTCATCTGCTTACACATCACCACGAAGCTTACTGCTGCTTCTGTCCTTGGCCTTTATTGGGAGTTTACAGTACTGTTCCTTGGCAGAGCTCTCATTCTCAATTATATGACGAACGGGTCCAATTTACTGTTTGAAGATAGCTTTGGTATTTTCCAAAGGAAGGCCATTTTGGTTTTAGAGCCTGGACATCTGTTAACATTCACCAGTGTGAAGGGTGATTGCCCGGAGAGGAGGTGGAACATTATTTCAGTCTGGTTTTGCCAAGTGTGCTTTGGCATATTTGTGAAGAGTGGCTTGTCAAACTTGTAATGCCTAGCTAGCTATCGCCTTGCGTTTGAAGAGATGGGGACCGGGCCAGGTGGGCCTCCATAGCCAGCAGCTTCCACTGCTGCCTAGCCGGACCTGAAGCATGATGGTGGTTCTCCACTTCCAGGTCTCGAACTGGGGGTTGGAAATCAAGATTTGCTTGGCTAACTCTACGGCCGTTCTTCACTGGTGGCATCATGCTTCAGAACATGACTTGATGTCTGAGAAGGTTGTTGCCACCCTTGTGCCTGGAGATGTTGGATGCAGTCTGCAGTTCTTTTGTCTGTTGCATGTAGCCCAAGGAAGACTACAGTTACAGCTGAGGTCAGACTTGGGCAAAAGGCTCATTAAGCAGGCAGGAGGTCTAGCCGAATCAAACCGGGCCTGCAGCGTGAAATTTCCAGATCACTGGGGACATTTGTGCCTTGAAAGCACAGCCTCATCGAGGCTGGAAGGGGCCGCATCTCGTCCGTCCCTGCCCTGCTGAAAGCAGGGTCAGCCAGGGCAGGTCGCACAGGGCCATGACCAGTTTGGAGCATCTCCAAGCATGGAGACTCCACCACCTCTCTGTGGCCTAAATAAGCCACCAGCAGGCTGAGCTGGGGCCTCCAGCCCCACCCCAGGTCCCTGGGGCCTCCAGCCCATGGGCCCAGGAGGCCTACTGAGGCATAGACAGAGGCCTCCAGGCC
>NW_008794174.1:0-1784 GCF_000699145.1 Aptenodytes forsteri | reverse complement strand
CAAGGATCCGGTGTGGATTTGCAAGGATGTGACATGGATTTGCAAGGATCCAGCATGGATTTGCAGGAATCTGGCGTGGATTTGCAGGGATCCGGCGTGGATTTGCAAGGACACACGGCCGATTTGGAAGGACGGAGTGCGGATTTGCAGGGATGCATGGCCAATTTGCCAGGATCCAGCGTGGATTTGCAAGGATCCGGTGTGGATTTGCAGGGATCCGGCATGGATTTGCAAGGATCCGGCATGGATTTCCAGGGATCCGGCGTGGATTTGCAAGGATCCGGCGTGGATTTGCCAGGAAGTACCATGAATCCGGAAGGATCCAGCCTGCATTTGCGAGGCCACGACGTGGATTTGCAAGGGGACAACCTGGATTCGCCGGGGCACGACATGAATTTGTGGGGATCCAGCGCAGCTTTGCAAGGGCACAATGTGGATCTGCCAGGATCCGATGCAGATTTGCAAGGATCCAGCGCGGACCTGCAAGGAGGCAATGTGCATCTGCAAGGATCCAGCAGATTTGCAGGGATCCGGTGCGGATTTGCAGGGATCCGGCACGGATTTGCAGGGATCCGGCGCAGATCTGCAGGGATCCAGCGCAGATCTGCAAAGGTGCAGTGCGGATTTGCAAGGGAGCGCTGTTTAATTTGCGGGGATCCAGCCCGGATCTGCAGGGATGCAACGTGGCTTTGCAAGGATGCAATACCGGTTTGCCAGGATCCAGCGCGGATTTGCGAGGACGCAGTGTGGATCTGCAGGGATCCAGCCCAGATTTGCAAGGCTCAAGTGCAGATTTGCCAGGATCCAGCCCCGATTTGCCAGGATCCAGCCCCGATTTGCAAGGGTGCCATGTGGGTCTGCAAGGACCCGATGCAGATTTGCAAGGACCCAGCGTGGATCTGCAGGGATGCAATGTGGATTTGCAAGGATCAAGTGCAGATTTGCAAGGATCCAGCCCAGACTTGCAAGGATCCAGCCCAGATTTGCAAAGATCAAGCGCAGATTTGCAAGGATCCGGCCCAGATTTGCAAGGGTGCAATGTGAATCTGCAGGGATGCAATACAGATTTGCAAGGATCAAGTGCAGATTTGCAAGGATCCAGCCCAGATTTGCAAGGATGCAATGTGGATCCGCAAGGACCCCATGCAGATTTGCAAGGATCCAGCCCAGATTTGCAAGGATCCAGTGTGGATCTGCAGGGATGCAATGTGGATTTGCAAGGATCAAGTGCAGATTTGCAAAGATCCACCCCAGGTTTGCAAGGATCCAGCCCGGATTTGCAAGGCTGCAGTGTGGATCTGCAGGGATGCAACACAGATTTGCAGGGATCCAGCCCAGATCTGCAAGGATCAAGCGCAGATTCGCAAGGATCCAGCCCAGATTTGCAAGGCTGCGATGCGGATCTGTGGGGATGCAACACAGACTCGCAAGGATCCAGCCGGGATCTGCAGGGATCCCGCACAGACCTGCAAGGACCCCCCTGCGGATTTGCAAGGATCACAATGTGCATCTGCAGGGATCCAGCCCGGATTTGCAAGGCTGCGGTGTGGATCTGCAGGGATGCAACACAGATTTGCAGGGATCCAGCTCAAGTTTGCAAGGATCCAGCCCAGATTTGCAAGGATCCAGCCCAGATTGCAAGGGTGTACCGTGGATCTGCAGGGATGCAACACAGAGTTGCAGGGATCCAGCCCGGATTTGCAAGGATCAAGCCCAGATTTGCAGGGATCCAGCCCTGATTTGCAAGGAATCGAGCCCCGATTTGCAGGGATCCAGCCCAGATT
>NW_008794173.1:4031680-4034920 GCF_000699145.1 Aptenodytes forsteri | reverse complement strand
AGTAAGGGACAGGGAGCAGGACAGAGGAATGCGAGGAAAAAATACTGATGAGCAACAGGACAAAGGGATGCAGGTGAAAAGGAGGAGGGAAAAGTAAGGAGGGAGACAGAGAGAAAGATGGGGATATAGTGCAGGACACGAAGAGACCAAAAGCAGGGCAAGGAACAGGACAGAGGGACTGGGGATCAGGGGGAGGGACAGATGCAGATTAAAACAAAAAGATAGAGAAGGGAAAAAAAAACTGCTGAGGGGCTGCTGGACAGAGACAAAGGAAGAAAAAGCAGGGTCAGAGTAGGGAAGAGAGAAAGGAAAAAAGGGACAGCTGGCTGGACAGGAGGATATAACTAGAAACAATGAGACAGGCAGTGGGACAGAGCGATAAAGGCAGAATAACCAGGGACAGGAAGGAGGACAGATGGACAGCGAGGAAAAAAGCGGCAGGGAACAGGACCAAGAGGTGGAGGAAGAAGCATTAGGGGCAGAGGGATAGAGAGAGGGAAATACAGGTTGGAGGAAGGACAGAGGGACAGAGAGAGAAGGAGAGTGACACAGCTTGGACAGAGAGCAGGAGAAAGAAAAAACAGTGACAAGCAGCAGGCCAGAGCAGGGGCGCAGGGGGAAGGAAGGACAGGAGGAAGGAGAGAGGGATACAGAAAACAAGTGGAGGACAGGGAGCAAGAAAATGGGATACAGAGAAAAACAGGGATGGGGAGCAGGACATCGGGATAGAGAGCAAGCGAGAGCAACAGGGAGAATGACGGGGAGATGGAGCCAGAGGAAAAACAGGGACCAAAAGCAGGACAGAGAAATGGAAAAGGAAAATTAGGGATGGGGAGCAGGACAGAGGGATGGAGAGACAACGAGGGACGCAAGGATAACGACAGAGTGAGAGAGGGAGAGAGGAAGGGAGGGACGGGGAGCAGCACAGAGGTACAGAGAAAGAAAGAGGGATGGTGAGCGGGGCAGAGATATGAAGAAAAAATACAGTGATGGGGAGCAGGACAGAGGACTAGAAAGAGAAAAATAAGACAAGGGAGAAGACCGAGGAGCAGAGAGAGAAAGAAAGGTCAAAAGAAAAGGTCAGAGAGATAGAGAAATCAAGAAAAATAGGGATGAGGAGCCCTGCAGAGAGATAGAGCAAGAAAATGTAGGGTCAGTGAGCAGGACAGAGGGATAGACAGATTGGGGGGGAGGAGAGGAAGAAGAAAGAAGGATCAAAGACAGTGACAGGGCACAGGACACAGACAGAGAGAGAAAAAGGACAGGGAACAGGACAAAGGGATTGAGAAATAAAGAAAGGGTCAGATCTGTACAAAGAAACCAAGAAGGAAAAGGAAAAAAAAAAAACCAGCAATGGGCTAGAGGACAGAGACAGAGGAAGAGAAAAAAGGGCCAGGAAGCAGGGCAGAGGATGAGAGAGAGGAAAAAAGGGAGAGCCAGCTGGACAGGGAGGTATAGCAAGAAACGACTGGACAGGCAGCAGGACAGAGAAGTAAAGACAGAAAAAAGAAAGACAGGAAGCAGGACAAAGGGACAGTGAGAGGAAACAAGGGCAGGGAGGGGATGGTGTGAGGAAACAAGGGGCAGGGAGCAGGACAGAGGTGGAGAAAGAAGCATTGGGGCAGAAGGATAGAAAGAGAAAAAAGAAAGGCAGGAAGAAGGATGAGGGATGATAGGGGGAAAAGAAGGACAAGGAGCAGGACGCAGATTGTAAGAGAAAGACAGGGACAGGGAGCAAGACAAGGTGATACAGAGAGAAAAAAGGGACAGGGAGGCAAGACAAAGTGAAAGACAGGCAAAAAATAAGTGACAGGGAGCAGGACAGAGATTGAGGGGGAAAAAACAGTGACAGGGGGGCGGACAGAGTGACAGAGAACCAAAAAACCAAAGAGAGAACAAGACAGAAATAAGGAGGAAGGCAAGGAGAAGGACAGAGAAACAGAGAGAGAGAGGTGGGGGTGGGATAGGGAGCAGGACAGAGAGATGGAGCAAGAAAGGAAAAAAGGACAGGAGGCAGAACAAAGGGAAGGAGAGACAAGGACAGGGAGCAAGACAAAGAGATGGAAAAGGAAAAAAGAGTGATGGGCTACAGGACAGAGACAGACGATGGAAAAAAAGGAGGGAGAGGGAGCCGGAGAAAAGCGCTGAGAGAAAAAAAAAGGGAGCAGGACAACAGGAGAAAGAAAGGGAGAGGGGAAGAGGGAGCAGGACAGAATAGGGAGAAGAGGTACAGGGAAGCAAAAAACCATCACAGCAGTGTGGGAAAGACAGGGGGACGGGGGGGGACAGGGAGGGCCCAGGACTCACCGCAGCTCTCGCTCTTGGTGCTGCTGGGAGAATTTGCCAGTTCAGACATTTCTTTCTCCTTCTCTCCTCCCTTCCTCTTCTGTAACTCCGGTCGCTTGGCTGTCCTCCACCTAAGAGAACACGTGGGTGTCTTACAGCTCTTACAAAATGACAAGCTTCCTAGACACATAGCCTCGCTCACTCGTGCACTATGTGGCCGTACCCACGTATGCTGCTGGTGACATATACAGATCCTGCGATGCACGTTGGCAGTCTGACCTGCTGCAGACTACAAAGAAGGATCCTTCTTCACCTGGAGAGGCAAGTTCTCTCTTGCCTGCAGCAGGAGGCAGCTGCCGGCCGGATGGCCTTCCATTTCTTCTTCTTTACCTTTCTCTGGCCTCTTCAGCTTCAGACACGGCAGCTCTTGTCCACAGCCGGTAAGTGCTCCACCTGTCCTTCGCCCGAACGCTGCGAGGAGAGCGAGGCTGGGCAGAGACAACCCACACAAGCCTGAGGCGGGTGCAGTCAATGGCATCCCTGGGGGAGGAACGGACAACCGCATTCCAGTGTGGCCTCTGGGAGAAGGAAAGAAGAAGCAGCGACCGGTACTACTGTAAATCACCTCTGGCCAGACCCCCGGCTTCTGGAGACGCCGCTCCTTCCCTGCACTGCTGCTAACAGCAACCATGTTAAGGGAGAATCAAGGACATTCGAGGGCCAGCTTGCCACCTTCACGACAGGGATTGGGGGCGGCCTGGGGCTACGGGACAGGCTTCAGGGGAGGTGCTGGGGGCAGCTGCAAATGGCAAGCGGGGCCAGGGAAGGCTCAGGGGGAGCTCTGGCAAGTTGGGGAGGTGCCCGGCGTCTGTGCCTGGGGGGGTGTCCACCTTCTTCCCTTCTATCAGCTCTTGGGTCCCTGGGGCTGCCCTGACCCGGCTCGCCTCCAGCAGA
>NW_008794173.1:4025152-4031602 GCF_000699145.1 Aptenodytes forsteri | reverse complement strand
CCCGCCGGGCGGCGCGTGGCCGGGGGCGGCACGGGCGCCGCAGTCCTGCGCTTTGCCGAGCGCCCGACGACACCGCGGACGTAGGGCGGCAGCGGCGTTCCCTTACTGGGAGGCAGCAGCGAGCGCGGCGGCACCGCCCCGGAGGCACCGCAGCATCGCATCGCCGTTCCCGCAGACGGCAGCGCGGAGCACAGGGGCGTCACTGCGCATGCGCGGCGCCTGAGCTGCAGTACCGACGTCTGTTCGCCGGGCGGCAGCAGAACCGCATTCTGATCGTCGTTCTACGAGAAAGAAGCTAAAAAGGCTTGTTCAGTTTGTGAAATGCCAGGATTTTTCTACCTGTGATCACTGTCTGAAGGCTGTTAAAGAGTAATAGCTTGACCATCTCTCTCTCTCCCCATCTATCATTTACTTTGCTTGGTTACTGCAGTTATCATTACTGAAAGCACCTAGCCTTTTATAAAGGGCAAATACTGAGTTTTTAAAAGCTTTTAGCGACTCCATGGAATTGCCTTTACTTTCAATAGGTTGCCAGCTTCTTCAAACCAAGCTGCAAGAAACATTTTACCTTCAAGGCAGAACCTTCTGCTCCCCCAGGGGTTAAAGACAAAACTGTGGTTCGCTGTTTGCTAATAAAATGTAAGTGGCAAAACCCTTTCTCTAAGGGAACTAACTACTATATCCCGTTCACTGCAGGTTTCTTAGTATCATGTAATCTGCTTTAAATGCTTTTATGTAAAAGAAAGACATCAAAATAAGGTATTACTGGATTTAATTTTTATTACACACTCTACCCTGGTGCCATGGAGGACCTGCTTTAAAGCATCAGTAACATACAATTTTTGCACTTGTTCTTAAGTATGCCCGCACATAAAAAGCTATGAAAATGTGCCATTAGGTAACAAACTTAGACAAGCCATTATTCACTCCAGTCCTTTGGTTCTTGGTACTTCCACTGGATGTAGTCAAAGATGTCTTTTTCACACTCTATGAGCTAGGGCCTCCCCAGAAACTCCTGCAAGCGTATTACAGATAGGTTTTAAAAGGTAGAAATTCCATACAACTGCCAAATGCATTGCAAGATTAAGACAAACTGGATTTGCACAGAAACCTTTTCATACAGTCACAAAGGTGTTAAGGTAATAATTCATATTAGCACCCTTTGGGGCTATATGCTTGTTCAGTTTTAAAACAAAAAAAAAATAGCCAGTCCTGTCCTGTCCAAGAAAAGACACAACTGAAAGACATAGATAATCTTGTTAAAAGAATGGGAAAACAGACACATGCTGTGCATGGCACTCAGACACAATCTTTAGACAAAAAAATAAAACACTCTAAATTAGATTGGATGGCCCAAAGGGATATCTTCTTTGTGTCACAGTACTGCCTATATGTAAGCAGGCTGCCTCTCCCTGCTATAATGACATCTAATACCAGCAAGGAAACAGCAAAAAATTTAGGAAACTACAGCATTTACCAGAGCATTTCCAATACATTTAGGAAACAATTTAAGGAGAAGATCACACAAAGCATATAACCAGAAATAATACTCTGCACAAGGCTTGAACTGACCAGCCTAGGGGATGGATCATGTACATTATTGATTGTGCAGCCCATTTCCAGAACATGAGTTCTCACATTTTTACTTAATATATCACTGCCTATGAAATATAGTGCACCACAGTAATCCTGATCTTGGGGCACAAGTCTGGAATAAGAGTGAATCATAGAATCATTGAATGGTTTGGGTTGGAAGGGATCTCCAAAGACCATCTAGTCCAACCCCCCTGCCATGGGCAGGGACATCTTTCACTAGATCAGTTTGCTCAAAGCCCCGTCCAACCTGGCCTTGAACACCTCCAATGATGGGGCATCCACAACTTCTCTGGACATCCTGTTCCAGTGTCTCACCACCCTCATAGTAAAGAAGTTCATCCTTACATCCAGTCTAAATCTACACTCTTTACAGTTTAAAACTGTTGCCCCTTGTCCTGTCACTTTAGGCCCTGGTAAAAAGTCTCTCCTTGCCTTTTCTTATAAGCCCCCTTTACATATTGAAAGGCTGCAATAAGGTGTCCCCAGAGCCTTCTCTTCTCCAAGCTAAACAACCCCAACTCTCTCAGCCTTTCCTCACAGGAGAGGTGTTGCAGCTCTTTGATCATTTTTGTGGCCCTCCTCTGGACCTGCTCTAACAGGTCGATGTCTTTCTTGTTCTGGGGACCCCAGAGCTGGATGCAGTGCTCCTGGTGGGGTCTCACCAGAGCAGAGTAGAGGGGCAGAATCACCTCCCTCGACCTGCTGGCCACGTTTCTTTTGATGCTGCCCAGGATATGATTGGCTTTCTGGGCTGCAAGTGCACATTGCTGGCTCATGTCCAATTTTTCATCCACCAGTGTCCCACAGGGCTGCTCTCAACCAATTCATCCTCCAGTCTGTATTGATACTGGGGACTGCGCTGACCCATGCGCAGGACCTTGCACTTGGCCTTGTTGAACTTCATGAGGTTCACACTGGCCCACACCACAAGCCTGTCAAGGTCCCTCTGGGTGGCATCCCTTCCCTCTAGTGAATTAACTGCACCACTCAGCTTGGTGTCATCCTCAAACTTGCTGAGGGTGCACTCAATCCCACTACCTGTGTCACTGATGAAGATACTAAATAGTACTGGTGCCAGTATGGACCCTTGAGGGACACAACTTGTTACTGGTTTCCACTTGGACATTGAGCCATTGACTGTAATTCTTTGGACGTGGCCATTCAGCCAATTTCTTGTCCAGCTAACAGTCCATCCATCAAACCCGTATCTCTCCAATTTAGCAGCAAGAATGTTGTGGGGGACCATATCAAAGGCCTTACAGAAGTCCAGGTAGATGACATCCATAGCTCTTCCCTTGTTCACTGATGCAGTCACTCCATCGTAGAAGGACACTAGATTAGTCAGGCACGATTTGCCCTTGGTGAAGCCATGTTGGCTGTCTTTAATCACCTCCCTGTCTTCCATATGTTTTGACGCGTCTTCCAGGAGGATCTGTTCCATGATCTTACTGGGCACGAAGGTGAGACTGACTGGTCAGTGGTTCCTAGGTTCCTCCTTTTTACCCTTTTTAAAAATGGGTGTGATGTTTCCCTTTTTCCAGTCACTGGGGACTTTGCCTGACTGCCATGACTTTTCAAATATGATTGAGCGTGGCTTGGCTACTGCATCAGCCAATTCCCTCAGGACCCTGGAATGCATCTTATTGGGTCCCATGGACTTGTGTATGTTCAGGTTCCTCAGGTGGTCCTGAACTTACGATTGGAGGGACTTCATTCACCCCGTCCCTGTCTTGAGGTTCAGGGGCTTGAGAGATGTGGGAAGAGAGATTACCATTAAAAACTGAAGCAAAAAAAATTGCTGAGTACCTCAGCCTGCTCCATGACGGTTGCCACTAGTTCTCCTGTCTTATTTATCGGGGGGTGTGGTGTGGCGTGTGCATTTTCTTTCATCTTCCTTTTCTGCCCAACACACCTGTAGAAGCCCTTCTTATTATTCTTTGAATCCTTTGCCAAATTCAACTCCAACTATGCCTTGGCTTTCCTGATCCCATCTCTACACGTCCAGGCAGCATCCCTATATTGAAGGAAAAGTATACATTGAAGACAAGTGTGAGGTTACAAGTCATTTGGAATTCAGCCATCCAGACGTTCTAGATTTACTGCCTATTTAAGTACACATATTCCAGAATTCTGCACCCTTCACTTTCCCAGAGGCCTGTTGCAAGAATGACATGCATATTCAAGAAAGATCCAGCACAACTGTCCTGACCTATAAATTACTGGTGTTCAACCACTGCACGGTTACAGTGCTAGCATTCATATTAAGAAGTAATGTCAAAGCAGCATGACAAAGTAGGACATAATTCTGAAACTGGATATAAAGAGCCATCTTCCAGTTGTGAGCTGAAGTACAGTATTCTTGCTAATAAGAGATTATAGAGCCCTGCAGCTGTACAGTGTCTTCCACTGTGTAGTAACACAAAGAAATCAGATACCTAGTAAATGTCAGGTTCAGAATATGGAAGTAGAGATTTGAATGTAGAACTTCAAACAAATGCCCATGATGTACCACACATCTAATGTATTCTTAGCTTTACTGGCTAACAGTTCTTTTGTGTGGACAGGCTGCTCCATCTTCTTTATTTGGCAGCTGACAGACACTCTATGAGGAAGCAAAGAAAGCAAGAAAATCAAAATGAAATTAAGCAGATTTGAGATCTGTTTTACAGGATTTGATCGATTCCCTGCCCCCCAACCAGCTTTTGAAATGCACATTTCCAAATACATCTAGTTCTGCGATCACTTGTATTCTGGAGAGGCTAATAATTAATGGCACATGTTAAACAGGCATGAAATTGTAAACATAAGCCTCAGAACTGTATAAAGCCAAGATGAAATTAGAAGCCCTGTATTAAAGGTTTCCCAAGCTCTTTGTTTCATTCAGAAGTTGGAAGCTTTTTGAATGCCAGTTACAATGTCAGCTATACCAACTGACATTCTGGTATAACCTCCCAAGCACTGCTTCAACTCACTAGTTATGAATGAATGTGCGAAGGATTACCTGTACAGATGCATCTCAGTCATACACATGCAGATAGACCACTGAAAGGTTAAAAAGAATGGTGTTCTGAAACTCTCGGGTTCCCCCTCGGGTTCCCCAACCCTCTCTCCCTAGCCCCTTCCTCAGTCCCTGGATGAGATGAAGCTGTTCCGTTGATCATGACCGTTCATCCTCCAGACGCAGGTGCTGGAGTGAAAGGACAAAGCTAGCAACCACAGCCTCCTACCGAGCAGCATTCAGCCTTTCTGCACTTACACAGCTGCAAATTTGCTTTTGCCTGCTCAGGGCTTGAGTCAGGGGAGGCACATAACAATCAATGTTCATTCAAAGGCATCGTCCGTCTGTCTATGTTCATTATTAATTGAGCTGCTATTATTAATACTAGATGTCTATAATTTTATAATACAACAATTACAGAATAATACACTACAGCTGCCAAAAATGTTACTATATGGCATAGGATATAAGTGAAAAATTCCAACAACTCACAGCCCTGCTGGCTCCTGTTTGTGACACCTGATGTTAGGGCCAAGGCGAGGGACCAGGTCAAGCCATAGCTCCTTCCTTCGATTTTCAGAGATGGGATTTCTTTTGGGCTCGCTGTGAGCTGGAGGGGAAGTCAGCCTAAATATTCACCTTCTCAAATTGATGTTGCAGGAACTGTCCACCTTCTTGGCCAATTCACAACTGAGTCCATACTTACTCACCCCTGTAGGTGGACAACTGAGAAACATGAAGCCATTCATATGTACCATTGCCCTCATCCCATTGATGTGTTACTGGACTCATACTGGTAACAAATTAGGGCCCCTTCCATTTTGGTTCTAAGGCATGTTTCTTTTTACCCAGGCTCAAAACCATTACTTGGCCTTAGTATTACCATATATATATGAATTTGATTCTCATTTTCCCCATTTTTTTCTTGCTTCTTTTATTGCTGCTTCCACCAGAGCCTAAATTTCTTCTTTATTCTCTTGTAACGTTTTTCCCATTCCCACTGATCACCTTCAGGATCCTAAGGGTCTCATGTGTGGGGCATGAGCTGTCCAAACAAAACATGCCACGAATGTAAACTGGTACATGAGCTGTTGCTATTTCTTAAAGCTGCTAATATCACTGGTAATTTTTCAGTCCATTGCTTGGATATTGCCCTATAATTTTCTTATTTTTAATAATTTGCTTCATTCTTTCCACCACTCCAGAGTGCTGTGGGTGGCAGCATATATGCAGCCTTTGTTTAATTCCCTGTTTACTCATGAAGGCTTGAATTACTTCACTTACCAAATCTCCTTCTTTTCTATCTCCTGTTCTATCTTATGCTAGCCAGTGATCCACACCAACAGCTAATTTTCTTAGACAGATTTTTTTTTTTTACACTTACAGCTGCTGTGTTTCTTTTAGTGGGGAGTCTTCAACCCATCCCAAAAAGATCTATGTGATGATAAGCAGAGACTATTTCTTTAATTTAGAACAGTTTATATAATCAACTTGCAGTATTTATCAAGGTCTCCAGCTTTTCTGATGCAAGAGATGGGAGCTTGGTTTTATTAGTTTGCTTACAGAATTCAGCTGGGTAGAGAAAACAAGATGGCACGAAGCACCTGGTGGCAGTCCAGAGCTCTGCCTCCACGCATACCCCCCTTTGGTAAAAGCAGACCACAGCACGAAGCGCATAACTTGAGATGCTCTAGCAGATCACCGGCCGAGGCCCCCCTCCCAGCCAGTGCCTGCCCTTCCCCTCAGGAAAGCTGCATCCCCGGAGAGCGCCCACCCCATGCTACCCAGTACCCTTCCCCTCCGCCCCGTGCCCTGCAGCCCTGAGCAGCGCTCGCTGCTCCCCATCCCGCACACCC
>NW_008794173.1:4016215-4024834 GCF_000699145.1 Aptenodytes forsteri | reverse complement strand
GAGGGGACGCGCTCGCCTTGTCGGGACCCTGGCCTCTCAATGCCGGGCGGCCCCGGCCTCACTGCCGCCAGCGAGGAGAGATGCGGCCACGACTCGCCGCCCCTGAGCGGGTGCGCGGGGCAGGAGGGTGAGAGCAGGCACGGCGGAGGCAGAGAAGACGTGGCGCCCCTCGCGTGCTCGCGAGCGGGTCCTGCTCGCTGCTCTCACCTCGTGGTCACGTGGCGGTAGCGCAGCCCGCCCTGCACGCCGTGGCTCCTCGGCACTCACAGGCGGCAGCGAGGGAGGTGGAGCTGTGCGGCCTGTCCGCCAGGCGACGGCGGGGACCGGCGAATAGGGCCGGCCGGCTGCTGCCCGGTGTGTGAGCACCGGAGAGGGCAGCGAGCAGGGACCGTATCCTTACCCGTCCGCGAGACGCTGTCGGGCATGCAGCCGCGGGCGTGCACCTGTTGGCACAACGCAGGATCTGAGTGGCCCAAAAAGTGTTACCAGTGGATGTGGGGGCACAAAAAAGTGTGACAGGAGGGATCTGTATGTACGAAAAGGTACATGTGTGCTCTCTTCTTGGACTCCCTCACCCCCACTCCTGATCTCCAGCTGGCAGTGATGCTGTTAACGTGCTGTGGAAGAAGAATGTGTAGCAATTGAAGCACCAGATACTGAGAGAAAACAGATCTAAGAGCCCTGAGCAAAACAGGAAAGGGAAGACGTTTAGTCCAAGCCTTTGCATTTGTATTTTTTTTCTATTGCAAAGCAAGGTTGTTCTTTTTTCTTTTTTTTTTTCCCCCTCTCTTTCTTCTTCCGGACTGTTTGTCAATAGATGTAGACTGCAGAGGAAGCTGGTCTGCAGAGGCCGTGTTTTCAACGGATATGACTGCAGCGAGAAGGACCTGCTAAAGCACATTGGCAAGGCTTGCCTTGACTGTAAGATGGGTCACTTCCTGATGGACAGTTTTAAAGTTAGGTAAAGCAGGAAATGAGGGGGAGGGAAGCCCATGTCACATCGAGGTCTGTTTGCAACAGGTTCTGGACTAACAGAGGAATTGGGAGGGGGTGGAAATAGACATGGCCAGGATAAGGCGAGTGGCTGTACTAATGAAGTCATAACCAGCTTCTTCAGTTAATAAACAGTGTAAGTGGAAAAACAGGGGAAATCAAACAAACACATGCAAAAATTGGATCTGGTGAAATGTTTTTTCCTCAAGTATTTTGGGTTCTTGGAAGATCCTTAAATCAAAGTGCTACACTTACATAGAAGGGAGAACAAGCTGTAAGGATGGTCTGGGCACTCTCAGGGTGCCAGCTAACCTCATCTAGTGAGTGCTGGTTAGAAGCCTCCAGGACTTGTGGGGGATTTGAAGGGAAGCCAAGACATTTCCATTTACTCAGGAAAACCCATTGGTTGGATCATACTCTGGGTTGAGGTTTGCAATCACACCTTATAGATTCAGCCACACAATGGGAAATCATCACGTTGAAGCCTATGCTACCTGGAAACCAAACCCTTTAATTTCTTTGGTGTCAATGGAGAACAGAAGTTCTTTACCACACTGAGGTCTTTCCCTTGCCGATCTGAGGGATCTGCAAGGAAAACTGCTTCCAAGGCTGATCTGAGCTCAAGACCTTAACTCAGAGAAGCTGAGCTATTAAATAGTAGCTGCTGGTCTCAATCCACCATGGAAAGCTTTTCCTTCTCTAAGCCTCTCTGACAGGCGAATATTGCTCTGCTTCTCCACATCTCAGATTAGGGTGAAAATATGGTTGGGATTTTATTGACATTTTGCAGAATGGCTTACAGAGAGGGCATTCCAGCATTCCTGAAGAGTGGAATGCATTGGAGCAGGCTGGAGCAGAATCTACTAACATACAGCCTTATTTGCTGTCTCTCGTGGCTCAGGTGGCTGCAAGGTGCTAGCAAGGCATGGCCAAGGCATGAGGAACACCTCCTAGAAGCATTGCTTTGAATATAGGCAGGCTTTGTCTGTGAATGGTTACGCTTTCCAAGGTCTGTGCATTTGCTTGTACAGCTTTGATCATCTTCAATACCCTGTATCCAAAGCATCACATTTAAGGACAAGATCCTTACAGGAAATGAGAGATCTTTCTTCTGGGGGCCAGCAGTGTATATAACTGGTGTTTGGGTAGCTAGAACATGGTTTCCAACAGCTAAAACAGAGTATAAGTCTGAACCTAAATCACGGAGAGTCTTTCGGGAATTTCCCCTTTATTCTGTGGCTGAACAACAAAGGGGTGCGAGCCGAGTCATCAAGACAAAAACAAGATAAAACAGTACATTAAATGACAGACTCAAGACAATAAAAGAAAACCAGTAGCAGTAAGTGGAAGGCAGCATGATCCAATGATTAGTTCACCAGTGGGTGGCTAAGTCTTATGAGGGCAGCTGAGCGTTCCTGGAAGTGAACAGGACCTGTGCAACAGACCTGAACACTCACAATAGAAAACATCTGCATGCTCTGAACATAAGGAAGTCAGGCTGAGTCCGTAATAGAATCCTGCACTTTGGAAAAACTTAGACAAAATAAAAGATAAAGAAATCCCTTCAAATTCACCCAGACAAAATCTCTGGAAAAGCAGTAGCTGCTAGGTGATAGGAGGATGTAAGGGAATCCTCTGTTTCCATACATGCTTTCCATCCTGATAGCAAACGCAAACTCTGTGGTCCCGTGGAGTGCATTTAGGACACCTAAAGGGTTAATCGGGACTGGTATCTAGGTATGACTTAGTAACAATTAAAAAAAGCCAACCCTGCAGCACATATTACTCCTTTAGTGATGGCATGAGCATTCTGCATTTTTACAGGAACCTTGCTCTACTAGTGACTTAATAGTTACTAATTTTTCTCGTATTCTCTGTGCTGATAATTCTCTGTGAGGTGAGAGTGAACATCATTCAATGTTCACTCACACAACGGCAGAAGAGCTACCTCCTTTTCTTTTGCACTTTAAGCTTGCTGCTTTTGGACTGGATGTGGAGACTTCACTGTGTCCTGGAACCTGTGGCCTTGCACTGGTTTGATAGTAAGGGAAGTTAAACTTCCGCTGTGGAGATCAAGTTGTTTACCTGAAGGGGCACTTAGGTTTCTGTAAAACTATGGTATTTGAAAATGCACCACTGGCAGGAGCTGCTTAAGAAATTGCAGTGCTTGGCTCATATGTGCACTTTTCTCTCAGCATCAGACATTTCTGTGTGCACAATGCTCTGGGCCAGATATTTTACTCATTCCTTACTTCAAGCAACCTTTGGTTTTGATTTCAGCAGATGTTTTCCTGAGGAGAGGCAGCACAGATAAGGGGATACTTTTTCTGGGATATGAGTTACATCAGGATTGTTACACCATGGGATGTTTTTCACTTTCTTCCAAAGCACTCAGTAGTTGGAGACATTACAAAATAGATGGCCTAGGAAGTTTGTCTGTGTGTGCCAATTCTTGTATTTTGATTAATTTAACATTGGAGAATTACCAGTATCTGTCTGGCCATACTGTTAGACTAAGAGTCATCTTTTTAAGCCCCTGCAGGACAGACTTTTTACAAAATGTTCACGTAGGATGGGTCAACTTCTAAAAGTCTAACACTGAATTTGGGATACCATGGCTAGCTCTAAACAAAGCTTTTCTCATTAAGGAGTGACGGGCAAGGGGAGGCTGTATAGTGAAAGAATTGGCAAATTTAGTAAACAAACAAGGGGTGTGAGGGAGATGGGAACAGATTTGAATCCAGCTTGTGATGAAGATGTGACGAATCCAGGTTTTGTGGTGGAGAAAGATGAGAGATCGAAGATGTCATTTCAAGCTGTATTGAAATTGGTACATTTTAGTTGTTGGTGGGATGGCCAAAGCAAAGATGGGTGACACAGGTCAGCCCCAAATGGACAAGATCAGCATCATTATAATAATGTAAATATGGAAAACTATCTTGACATAAACAAGGCCAGAGCAGCACTTACTGTCTTCCCATCTGATGGAGGCTAGTGTGGGATATTCAGACATACAAAATCCCAAACACATTGTCAGGGACAGGCAGTTAGTTAGAAATGTGAAAGCCCAGCAGACGTTTTCTGTTCTGTTCCCGTCATTGTGAGCAGCATGGGGTGGCAGCCAGAAAGTTAGCAGATCAATTGTCTAATAGGATGCATTTGACATAGAAAAAGAATGATGAAGAGTTAAAAAGGAAAATTTCTGAAGTCGAAAGGACAGTGAGATAAAAGTCAGTACTGTTTTCAGGAAAGGTTGAATGCGGCCAAAAACTTTCAATGCATTAAATTACCTGTCCTACTTGTTCATATCAAATCTCTTCTCTTCCAGTGATCTGTAAGTTCAGTATTCTTGTTGAGGGAAGATTCAACATATAGCAGTACAGTATGTAGGGATTTTTTTCTGAGTGTCTTAGGTTCAAGATGTATCGTAGTTCTGTATAGGCACTCGTGATCTCATTTTTTGGTTTTACTGTACTAATGCTGCAACAGTATTTCTGCAATGAATGCATCACCACCCAAGAAACTAAAGAAAATGGCATTACCGTATGTGGCTCATGCAATGAACAACCTCCCTTCAATTCCATTGGGACTAAGGAACTGGGTTATCCAGTTTATGTTTCAGGTGGTGATAGATTATGCATTGCACATTTAGTGTAAGTAGTCCCTGAGCTTCTGCTAGTCTGCATAATCGGCTGCAATAAATTACCAGAGTGCCAGGAGCCCCAGCTCTAAACTGCATTCATGCCTGTGCAGTCTGTCAATGTCTCTGTCCATTGCTGTGAATAATTGAGTGTAGTGACAGAGGCTGGAACTTTGCTAATAGTTAAAATGCTTTTGAATTAAAGCAAGTAATGGAGGGAGGAGGAGCCTGTCTCTACAGATTACTTTGCTCTTCGGGGCAATCGTCAGAGCAGTCATCCTCTTTACAGGCAAAATGAAGCATAAGAAGGTTATTAAATAGGATTGGTGAACATTTTTCTACTAAAGCAGATTTTGACAGAAAATGTGGTTCTTTATGGGAAACTTTTCATTAAAAGAAAATCTGGAAGACATCTGGCTGAAAAACAACATATCTCAAAAATAGATGGCCCCCATCTCCTCTAGGCATCAAGCAGGGATTTTATCTTCCATGACCCCTCTGTGAAGCTCTGCTTCTTGTTAGTCAAGAGCAGATTGCAGTCTGATACGAGAACTCTACTGTAGCATGAGCCTACACTGTTGACAAGGTGACAAGGATGAGATCACAAATCACAATTCCCAGAAAGTGCAGCAATGGCATTCCCAAACATACTGGTTCAGATTTATCAGCAATATTTCAGTTTTGTATTTCCCTTTTTCTGGAGGTTATATTTTTCCACCCAATCAATTCTACTGATTTTCCCAAGGCCGGATGGCAAGTTAGTGGTAACACTGAGAATGAAGGTCCCCTGTCTTTCTGTCCTTTCCAACCTCCAACATCTAAACAAGATGGTCATCACTTGAATAACATAGAAAAATAAAGTGGGCAAAGATCATTCCTTGTTCCTGTGGAAAAAAATGTCTAAAATGCATGTCTCTGATCCTATTTGGTAGCTCCTGTGCTGTACTTAAAGAGCAGTGATATAACTAACTTTGTGAGGTATATGCAAATGAACTGATAAATTGACTGCTTTCTATTTATCAGTACAATCCTGTTGAGTCACCCCAATTAAAAGTGTGATTGCTTACATTTTGCTGTTGGCAAGAAACACCTACTCTTAGCATCAATAAAACTTCTGTCACAAACAATAATACAACCACCAGTTGCTTATACTGCTTCTGGGAAATTAAAATTTTACCTTGTGATGGCAATATGGAATATGCCCAATCTATACCCATGCTTTACAGGAAGACAGCAAAACCCTCACAGATCCTGAGAATGTAGCTTTGAAATTTCATTTCTAGCTGCTAACCTAAGGATAAGTTTAGTTGTGGTGACAAGAATTGCTATAGCTAAGCATCTCATTACATTACAGCCAAGATATAATCAGTATCCACAGGGACAGCTGGATTGCTGGAAATTGAAGCCATTAACTCTCAAATGGAAAAAGCAGTAGCTTCATCACACAGCATCACCAGTTGGATGTCCAGATCTCCCCTGATAGCCAGAAATCTCTATTGCTAAAGCTACAATTCCCTTTCTGGCTCATTGCAAGAGAAATTTAATTTTGTTTTATCAGGACAATCATAAGTAAAACAAAGCAAGGAATGACAGATAAAACCTAAGGCCTGTCTGCCCATGAAATCAGGTATCTTTCAGCAAGCCTTGAGCCTCCACAAACTGTCCTACAAAGCAATGCAATAAAAATAAAAAGAAAAAGGTGTCATATCCACTAATGCCACAGGGCCCAGTTGATAATGTTCCACTTACTGGGTCAAGATGTAATACAGCCCAAAAGGCATCTTTCGCCAAACACTAAAACCAAAGGCAATTGTAATCAGCAAACAGAGAAATCAGGCCAGGCCCATAGTTGATCCTGGTGGCCTCTTTCAAGAATGTCTTAACATTAGTACAGTGGGCGTCTGCTGAAAGTGTGAAAATAACAAGATTTTAGCAAGGAGTGAAAGCTGAAAAAGGCTCAAGAGAAGAAGAAAAAAATCTGAATCCACTCCTAGAAAATTTACAGCTCTGTGTTCCTTGTCTACCAGCAAAGTAGTACCAGTAGTACCTCTGTAATGGACTCTGTTTATCACTTCATTACCCAAAGCTATCAGCCTGCATTAGTTTTATGAAGTTTCACTCCTAACTTCACCCTTTAGAAAACCTTTGGAAATTAGGCTGATTGTATAACTGTGTCTTGAGGCGAGTAAGGGTGTAAAGAACTACTCAGGAAGAATACATCTGAAAAGGGAAATTACTATGCCCAGCAAACCCCAATTTGTGTTGGTTCTCTCTCCCCTCCCATCCCCTGAATTGTTCTCATTAGTTCTCATGTGTTGTCCTCCACATCTTGTTTTCTTCTCCATAAGCACTGCTCAAACAGAGCCCTAAAACCATGCACCACTAGCCATTGTTTAGTTGTTCTACAATAATAAACTACAAGTTCCTTTTAATTCTTCATCAACGTAGATCTCACAGAGCATTACAGGAATAGATAAACACCATTTTATCCATTTTACAAGGACAAGGGATCACTTAAGATACTGTGATGAGTCACTGACATAGCTTGAATAGCATCTGTGTTGTGTTCTCATCACTGAACTCTGGCTCCATCATCACAGGCTCCTGAGAACTCCTGGCAGGATGTTGCCTCATGTGGGAAGAGGAACAGATTGCAGTTCCTGCCTAGAGGATGAGACAACAAAGGCCTTGCTTTGTTTTAAATTATGCAAGTGTCCTCTTCAGAGAGCGTAGCTGTTGCTCAGAAATGTGACATAACTATAGACATGCAGAGCAAGTGCCATTCAATTGCAAAGCAAATATGAGCTTTCAATGGGAACAAGAATTCAAGACCTTCAAGAAAAGGGTTTTTTTTGTTTTGGGTTTTGGGGGTTTTTTGGCTTATGGTTTCTACTCGGCAAGTCTTCCTTTTTTTCTTTATAGTGACACTCTTGGAGTGCAGAGACGCTTGCTTGCTTGTTTATAGAAGCTGCATACAAGACTCAAAACTGTTACAAAGAGTAGCTGCCCAGTGACGTTGGCTCTGAATCATTAAGTAACTGCGGTACAGGGTGACAGGAGCTTGTGTGAGATCAACACCACATTGTCGGGTCAAGTCATAGGTCCTGCCACATCTAAACAGACCAGGAAATAGTCATCAGATGGTTAAGGACTGATGGCAAAACTTAGAACTAAGGACCTGGCGCCTTGTACATCAAACCAGTGACCTTGTGCTCATGTGCTGTGCCTGGAGCTCACTTGCAGGCTTGGTGTTTTAAGACAGGTAAGAAGGGCTGCCACTTCATGCTCCTCAGGGGCCAGAGAATATTGTCATAGTAAAAACTCTGGCTCTCTGCTTTCTGGAATTTCTACTCATGAAGCACCAGTGAATGCTTTTCTCCGTGCTTCCTCAGTTCTGTCACTGTGGAAGACCCTTTCCAAGAGACACAGAAGAAATCTAGGGAAGATCCTTTGACAAAGGAATAAAAAAAGACACAGGTCTGAGCATTTACCATGGGAAGTTTGCCCCTTTGCTAACCCAGAATGAGCCCATTGGCTGCCATATGTTAAAAAAGACAAAAAGAAAGATCTCTCTTAAACTAGATATTGGGGCTTTAGAAATGGACAGGCCTTAGGAGAATGTTACTTTGCAGGTTTCTCTTAGAAATGGGATTTCTTTCAAATCTTCCTTATGCCAGATTATAACCTACTTCTTACCCAGTTTGTTTTGGAGAGAAACAACAGAACTCATTGGTGTCTCTTTGGATTAAAATGAAATTCTTCTCCTTCCAGTCCATGGATAAGTTAGGGGAAAATGTGATTCTGAGTAATCCTATCTTCTGTAAGAAATGCTGAGAGGATTGATGCACACAGAAATCCCATAGAGAAAAGGCCAGCTGCTATTGATGAATGTGTGGCTAAATTAGTCAAACCTTAATATTGTAACAAGTTGTTGTGGTTTAACCCGGCAGGCAGCTAAACACCACACAGCCATTCGCTCACTCCCC
>NW_008794173.1:3969997-4015189 GCF_000699145.1 Aptenodytes forsteri | reverse complement strand
TACTTAGCAACAACTAAAACATCGGTGTATTATCAACATTATTCTCATACTAAATCCAAAACACAGCACTATACTAGCTACTAGAAAGAAAATTAACGCTATCCCAGCCGAAACCAGGACACAACTGTAGGATGACCAAGTCACCACTATGCTGAATCTGTCCTAACAGTGACTGAATTATTAGAACATAACAGGAGAGGTACTTCCAGCAGAGAGAGAAAAGCAGCCACTGTACGTTCTGCTGCAGAAACCTGATCTGCAGTGGTGTATACATAGTGGTCAGGAAAGAGGAACTAGAAGGGATGAAGAGAAGAGCTAGCCTAACCACTAGCTCCTGTTAAACTGGAGCTAAATGAGTTTGAGGTCAGAGACTGTAAACCATGGTTGCCTCTGCTAGCAGGGAACTGCTGCAAGTGAAACAGGAGTCACCTTTTGACCTAGTGAGAGATGGAAGAGTCTGCTGTGGAAAGAATTATCCCCAGTAGTTTGGATAGGTGCAAGATCTATAGCATGCCTGAGAGAACTGCTCCTTCACTGGCTGTTACAACTGAATATGAAATCGATGCAATAGCTGAAGCTTTGGGGGTTGGTTTATCTTTGGGTATTTTGTAAGTCTTGTCATTATTTCCCCATGTGTCCATCCCCTGTCTGGAAGGCAGGAATGTGTATCTCTCTGTGCCACAAGGTTATGGTGCATTTAGGGGACACTGGCTGTTTGATCTACAGAGTGAGCAGAGGAGTCCTTTATCTTTAGTAGATCAGCTGGCAGATGCATCAGTTATGCAGAATCAGTGCCAACTGTATTTGTGATGGTGTAGAAGGCAGTTTTAAAATGTAGCTGCCAGTAAGCAGATCAGACACCTGTTCCCATGGGAATTTAGCTTCAGGGATTTCTAAAGGAAGAAAAATGTCATTGTTGTTTGAAAAACCCTGGAGTGATACTTTTCATTTTGCTACTTTCTAATAAAGAACACCATCATTAGGTAGTGTTTTTTTCAAAGTCTGTGTAACGAAGAAAGGAAACAGACCACTGATCAAAATTCTGACAGGAAAGTAAGTGCTGTGCAGATAGACTTTCCAGAAGAGCTGGATCTTCTAGCTGGACATTGGGAGTGCAGAGGAACAGAGGTGTGGTCTGAAAAGCTGGAATCACTGCATAGAACTCCATTCCATAGGCAAGAACTCTAAGATCTGAAGGGTTGGGACAAGGCAACAAGAAAAATACAGTTTAAACTGACAATAGAAATATCCCAACTCTAAATTTCTGTGAGCCAAATTCCATCTTGGCTTGAACACATGAATCTCCCAGCTATAACAAGTGTCAGAATGCCTGAGGGAAGAATTTGTCCCACAGAGCCTAAAGTGAGAGACTGCAGACCTTAAATTGGCATAAATTTGCAGAATATTTACTGACCTGACAGAAGTTAGCCTACTATAACTAAATATACCTCCAGTGTGACTTCTTTGCTTTGCTTTGTGGGAAAATTGCTTCATCCTTCCAAAGGCAAACCAATCAAGACCTATTTTTGTCTTCAGATCAGCTCTCCACTAGAAAGATAAGTTTTAGAAAAAGGGTAATTAGCTTAAATGAGTATTATTGATATTTAAATCAATGTGCTTCTCTCTCTCCAGGGTCTCCTTTGGGTGGATATCTCAGGTTGTGTTCCTGAACTTTCATTTTCCTATGACAGCTGATTTTCATACAAGGAATGTTTTGACTCTGATTAAGGCACATTTGCAACAATTTGTTCACCCCACAAAACCAGTGATGCAGCCACCTATTACCTGAGTTTCCCCTATTAGACTGCAGAATCTGATGTCTGTAAAGAACCTGTTACTGATGTAAAAGCAGAAGAAAAGAAACTGAATATCTCTCAGAGCACTGAAAAAGATACCGGAAAAGTGACTTGTCCCAACAGCAAAGCATTTGACGTGCATGCTTGCAAGGCAGGCATGTGCATCCCTCAATTCTGCCAGCGTGTGCTTTTCAATTTTCAGTTTGATAAATTTTTGTGCTTTGGCACTTTCCAAATCTGAACATAAGGTGATTAGCAAATATGAGTTACATCATTTGATTGGTTTTTTTGTTACTGGGTGATAAGTCCTAAAGAATACAAGCTGCAGAGAAGAATGAGAGAGAAAACAAACAATCAAAGATTCACCTGGAGTGTTTTGCCTTACCCAGTGGGCAGTGCTGTTCTTGGGCATCCTTGAAGGAAAGCATACAGCTATGAAACGTGCAGGGTCTGAGTGAGCCTGGACCATAGAACAGGCTTCCAAAAAAAGTGAAAGAAGCAAAGGAAAGTGAGGATAACAGGCTGTATGGATAATTCAGTACCAGAGAGTATAACAGCAGATTTAGTTCTGTATGAGTGATTGGTCTCGGGACTGTAAAAAGAGACAGCATGAAGCTGTAGGAAGAGTGTTTAAAAGAGATACAAGTGGAAACTCCTAAACAGAGCTTCATGGGAGCCCATATATACTGGGGGACAATGCTTGTGAGGGTGTCAGCACAAGCTGATAGACTTTCCCCCTCCGAGCCTTCACTGCTGAATTGCTGCCACAAGGATCTCTGGGTAGAATACAGGTATGTCCTTCAGAGATGCCCTTAGCCTGGGTGGCAGCCTCTGTGAGCACCAGGATATGTGTTGTCTCCCTGTCTCAAAGTGAGAGGAAGGGTCAGGCTCGCTGTCTCTGCCAGAAAAGACATCACAGAAGCACTGTGAGGCACAAAAAAAGTGAAGCTTATTTAACTTGGATATAGGAAAAGGCCATACTTGCCTTTAGTTTTAAAATTAGTTCCAAAAGTCACCAATGAATGGCATTTGCCCCAAAGGAAATTGCAACCAGTATGCTTTGCCGGACTCCAATTTTAGAGGATGCAGCAGCCTCCAAGAGTCAAATTCTGAGCCCTGCTGGCAGAATTTCAGCTGTACAAACTTGTTAGAAACATCTGTATATACTGCCAGCAGTAGTAAAATGCTGAAGTTTCCATTAAACAACCCCTCCACACACAGTCTGCATCCCTAGCCTTTAGCAGCTGGCTTGATAACAGTCATGCCCTTTTCAAGTTAATGTACATTTCCATGGGGCTTAATCTATCTCTTCTATCTCCCAGACTCACCCTGGTAATGGATCATCCCCAGTTGTTGACATTAAGGTTTTCCCTTTCCAGCTGAGTGCCCCTTGCAGGATCCCATGCACTATCCATTTCTCGGGGGGGTGGAGGATTGAGTGTTTCCTAGGGCAGCAAAAACATTTTGATGCAAGTTTCTTCCCCATGGCTGTCTGGAAGAACTGAAATTCTCCATTTCTCTTCCAGCAAAATTCTCGTTTTGCTTCCTTTTCATGGCATGCTTTTGGCTGCTACTTTTAAATGGACTCAGTCAAGAAGTGAATGAGCACCATTTATTCTGATGGTTGAAGGCTGGCTGAAGCCAGATAAGACGTCTTTATTTTTATTTCTTTTTTAATGTGGAAGGCTAGAAGTCAGCCATTAGCAGCCCTGGAAAGGAACTCTGTGGTGGCTGTTTGAGAAAGGAGGAGCAGAGGAAATCCTCAGCCACCTTAGCTATTGAGTGACAAAAGCATTTAAAAAAAAAAATACTTCCAAGATCTGGGTTCAGGTGCAGGGACTGCCCAGGCTTATAGCAGCCGGAATTACTGCAGAGCCAGTTAGCCTCAAATGGGAAACTGAGGCTAAAATATGACATATGGCTCCACAAACACACCCCTGGTATCTGAACCACAGAAGTCTCTCAGATACTGATAGTAGCTGGTCCATCAGCTTTCTTTTGAGCCAGGTAGTGTTTTTTCACATAGTGTATTTTTGGCTGATGTGGGCATGGATTCAGCCGAAACTAAAGGGAGGTTTAATTTGGCAGGGGGTGGGGGTGTGGGGGGGTGTGGGGTGTTGCCAGTTAAGTTGTTTACTCAGATGAGTTCCTGCTCCATTGCACCGTACAGCTACACAAAGGGCAGCATAGATGTGAGGGATGGTGCAAGCACGGGATAAGTGAGCAAGTTTGCTGGTTTCAGCTGCAGCATCAGGCTGATGCTGGCATAAACCATATGTGGAACTAAGGCATTTTAATGTAACATTATCTTTGGATAATGCCTTTGGTTAAGGCTCAGAATATCATTTAAAAGGACACTGATTTTTGAACACACACACACACACAGACAGATGTGATATATTTATATTAATGAGCCTTGACTACCGCACTTCAAGACATCTTTAAAAAATGCTGTAAATATTAGACAGTATGACCTAATTTAGTGTCAGTAACTCAGTCTGCTGAGGAAGAATATTCCTGTTTCATGTAATCATTCCCTAATAATGCTGTGAGTCAAGGGAAAGCGACATTGTCTTAGGACATCTGGGATACAGGACAGTGAAACTAACTGTAAATGGGAAATTAAACTGATCTCTTTTGTTTCTGGTTCCAAATTACATGAAGTATAAAAGGAAGGAAAAGGAAGGAAAACATCAACATTGGAGGAAAGGCACCAAGTTTTTTTGGGTTTTGTTTTGTTTTTCTTTTTGCTCTGTTTATAGGATTTGTTTTAAATGCTTCCCAGATTTTCAGTTCAATCTATAGGTTTGGAATTCGTCCCATATTACACCCCATCATGTTGTTATTTCTGCACTGACAGTACCCTTTTAATCTGTGCATTTAAAGGTCACCAAAAAAAGTGAATGACTGGGAGTGGGTATAAGTGCATTTTTAAAGAGCAAATGTATGTTGTGTGGAGAGTAAATGGCTAATGTGCACACCCCTGCAAGAGCCCCATCCTTGGGGATACTCAGCTCCTCCATAAAGGTGCTGAACACCTGCAATAGCCCAAGGGAGACTGAATGCCCAGCACTTCTTGGGAAACGCTCAGCATTTCTCAGCATGAGCCCTGTCCTAGTGTTTATAGGAAACACATCTACGTTTTAGTAACTGAAGGAGGGCATAGGGCTGATGAGAGACTCCTGCTGGCAGCTTGTGCTGATTTTGTTCTTGGCTTCATGTGATTATTTTCCCTGTCATGTTTTGTTAGTATCGGCAGGGAAGAAAATCGGTGCCATAAACTATCCATCAGATTATAAGTTGTTTTCCAAGCCATAATTCTCAATTATTATCCAGCTGCTACATATATCCTGTGGGGACTGACAATGCAGATGGTCAAGGGAGTGCAACGTAGTAAAAGATTGTCTAAAATAGGCTGTGACTTTTATCCCTTTATTATTTTTTTCCTCTACCTCTCCCTTTTTAATTTCTTTTTGGTCCTCAAGGAGTAAAACAGGAATTTTTAAATAGAGACACCAATAAATACTTGCCATAAGAAACACGTTCGTTGAAATGGCACAGTGCAGCACAAGCTGTAGTGCTAGAAATTGTGGACCTAAAGTGCTGACCTTTTAAATGATGATTTGCCATCAGCACTGCATGATGAGTAGCAGGGCTGTCAGGCCTGCCTGATTGCAGAAACTTAGTTTTTAGTATATATTATTTTGCAGTACTATAGTGCAGTTGAGAAGAATTATTAACCCCATTTCACAGCTAGAGGAAATAAATAAAACATCAGTTAAGGTATCACCAAGGTGAAAGTGCAGTCTCAAAACCTGGCTCCTGCTTTGGTGATCCTTTGGGAAAGAACACTGATCTGGTGTGATGACTTCCTCTACCACTTTCTTATCCCTTTCATGGTTGGGTTGTGACCTCAGGCCTGAGTGATAGCAGCAGTGCAAGCAGCTGGTGTTTCTTTCCACAACTCCTCACACAGGCCCCTAGACACGCAAAAGAGAAATCTGCCAGAGCAGTGTCACCTTTGCGCTGCACAGACTCATGAGCCAGGTGCAGAGGATGACAGAAGAACTCGTAAAGAATTCGCTGGCCACAAGCAAAGGCAGTCACTCAGCGAGGCTCGCGGTTTGTTGTAGGTCAGGATGTTCTGTGGTCAATTTGTCTCACCTTTTCACGTCTCTGCATGTGACATTTGCCTGCTAAGTTATGACTCCAGCTAAGACATGTATAGGTTTCAGAGTCAGTTGTGACTAATTAAATGTGCCTTCCCCTTATCTGAGAATGCCTCACACTGCAGCAAGAACTGGAGAGCAGGCTCCGGGCAAGTTGGCTCTGCCAGGGGACTGATAACCACATTGCTCAAGGAGAAGAAGGTTGTCCAGGGAAACACTGCATGTATTTGCACTGTAAGTGCCTATCTTAATGGACTTTAACTAGATCTTAAAAAATACACATTTTTTGCCCAAAGGAGTGCACCTTAAATGGCTTTGGGCCAAAGTTATACAGTTCATCGCACTTGGAGCTTGTGGCCATTGGAAAGGAGACCAGCAGACTGAGGTGGGTAGCAGTGCCAGTCTTTCACTATATGGGTGGCAAGGATGCTGGCAAAGATTAGCTTCTGCACTGGGCCTCTAGCACCATCATTACAGGGCTGTGTTACCCGCACAGGAAAATACTTAAGCACTGTGGAGCTTCATCACTCTTATTTCTACAAGGGTTTCATTCCCATTTCTCTCAGTCTGGTGCATGTGGGACCTTGGTTCCAACATGCACTGAGAAACACATCGTCAAGCTCCTGCAGCCACAGCAGGGGAGGTGGACATGGCAGGGACAGGAACAAGGGCATGCTTTTGGGGAGGAGAATTACATCAGTGAGGTCCAAGTTTGCAAATAGAGAGAATGACAGTGAGCAAAGTTCTCTTCTTCAGCCTGCTTAGCTCCTGAGCGCTTTTGGGAAGTTAAAGGTCACAGAATAAATGATTTCACAAGCCTTTTCCCGTGGGCTAAATTCATCCTTTTGATGCTTCTAAGGGTAATTGTTAATGATTGTTCATATAGAATATTTATTGTATTAAATACTGAAAGTTCTGAGGACACAGATTCTCAGAGAGAAACCACTATATAAAAGAAAATTATACTATGTATAATGTACATATTCAATAAAGACAGCAAATGACAAAGGTTCTGAGAACAATTATAACATTTTTTTGCCAGATCTGGGAGCTTTTTTGCTCTTTACCTTTCAATAAAGCTGGCAAAGCATTTGACAGGGTATCTTCATAACAAAGTGCTCTCTGGAGAGTGTGATAAATTAATATGGGCCAGAAAATTGCCATCATTAAAACAACATTTTATTGGTGTGGATGTCTAGCTATTCCCCATGCAGACTCATTCTCATTATCTGAGAGATGCTGCATGATTTTACTCAACTATATAAATCTGCAGGACGGGGGGAGAGGAAGGGGAGAGAGAAAGAAAACAGTAAGAGACCCTCATGGACTTCTAAAATCAGGAGAGGACAATCCATTTTCATTTGCTAAGAACATCTCCCTCCCTATGGGAGCCAGGCACTGCAATTGCGGTAGGCCAAAGAAAGGTATCATCTCCCTCTCTCCCTCATTGCATGCAAAATGTTGGATTTCTGTTATACCGCCCTAAGATCTAACCTTGTTAAAGCACTGACTGTAAAGTTAATAGGCCTGAATCCAGACATTACCTGTGAGGGAACAAATAGATACAACTCCTGTGATGGAGTGCAGTTCTGCAATGGTGGAAGAAAAGGACGTGGTTCTGTGCAGCTCACATAATGAAATCATGGAGCTCCTTGCCACAGGGCAGGTGGATGCCAATAGTTTAAGCAGATCTCAAATGGGAATAGAAGTCTGAATAAAAAGAAAACTCCTCTGACTCTAGGAAATCCTGGAGCCATAGATCTCTGGAGAATGGGAAAATAGCCTGGGGGATGATCATTACCTACTTACACTCTTAAGGCATCTGTATTTGCTACTCTGGGACACAGGATGCTGGGCTGGCCAGACCTTTGGTCTGACCTACATGGCCGCACTTACCTCCTTAAGCACTGGATGAAAGTCCTGAGAGACTCCAGGAGAGTGGCATACACCAAGCAGGACTGTCCTGCAAGGCCACAGGCAACAATAACTACCATGGTCCTTTGCCATGGGAACGTCTGGCCAGATACAGGCTACAGACATTTGTGCCTCTCAGCTACTCCAACAACCCGCCACTGCTGGCCCAGTCACAGAGGGCAAGGTGTCTTCTAATGCACTGGAGGGCAAGGGGAAGCCCTCAGTAAACAGGCCATTGCCACATAATCCACACTCTTTTGGCTTGCCTTCTTCATTCTCCTCTAGCTGGAGGGCACTCCAGCTGGGACTGAACTTGCTTCCAAGCACAAGAACTAAACTAAGCAGTTTTTGCAACAGCAATGCTGTTCTGTGGAATCAGCTCTCCTGTCAAGAAAAGCCACCTCTGCCTCTGTAAAGGCTGCTAATAGTATCCTGCATCACATGGACCAAAACAAGGAATTTCTCAGACCTGTCATGGGCTGCTGCCTTGAGGAAATGGACACAGCAGCTGCAATGGAGATACCCTTCACCACCTCTCCGTAACAGAGATACTGACAATTTGGGAGTCAGGAACACATTTCCATAATGGGACCTAATTCCAGCTGGGAAAATGTAATTTACAACCTCAGCAGCTCAAACCCATCTGGAGCACTTCAGGACCATATGTTCTGCAGGCAGCATGGATTATTTATCCTGAAAATCTTTGGTTTAAAACACATTTAAGCCTCCATTTAGTATCATGATGTGAAAGTCAATATCTTTTAAAGAGCTTACTCCATGCTCTGTCGATGTGGGAGAACTTCGGCCAGCAAGATCTACTGATTACAGCGAAAGATGGCGATCCATGAATGCTAAGCCTGAGCTTTCACATCTGTGCTCAGGGCAAACCAATGTGCAATTATGACAACTAATGAACAGCTGCAAAGCTGCAGGCATAAATAGAGGCTGCACAGAGTTTTGAAGTACACAGATACAGGATTAGATCCTCCACTAACATGACCCTGAGCCAGTCTTTCCAGTCTGCCTGGGCCTTAATTTTCTGATGAAACAAGGAATGAGAAATCCTTTCTTTCAAAAGAGGCAGGATGAGAGCAGCTGCAACGTGATCAACAATTTTTCTGAGCGCTGAAGGCTGCTGATGAGAGGCACCATGGGAATGAAAAGCACCTCCCTCCCTCTTCTGCAGAGGAAAGTACCTTTTGATCCAGCCCACCTGGAGACATGGTAGAGCGGGCTCTGCCCCAGGTGCCAGGCAAGGGGGCAAAGCTCTGAACAGCTCAAATTCTGAGCCCACTCTCTTTCTTCTTGCTTCCATGATGCTCTTCTAGTCTACTCTAAAGGCCCCAGAGTTAGCTAGGGCTGGTGTCCCTCTCAGCCCTCACACCTTTGGCATAGTGTCTATGTTATGATGCAGTACATATACCTGTGACCCACTGGAGAATGCCCTGGTGCACGTTCATGTGCAGCCTTCCTTGTGCAGACCTTCTTAGCCCAAGCAAGGCACAGGTTTTCCCAACCTCACTATGGCTCAGGCCTCAGATCTGCCCTGCCGCTGCATGTGGTATGCTCACTCACAGCCCCAGGTGAGCCAACAAAAATCTTATCAGCTGCGACCACAACAAAAGAGCTGCTCCAGGAAACCACCAATAACAGTTTTTAGGGCAGAACTGATCATGGACAGGGTAATGTACTGGCCAAAATCCTGCAGAGCTTGGAAAACTCTGTTAAGGGACTGCTGTATGCATTTGCTGTTAGGAGGCTTACACATGGACTTTAAGATCGAATTAGTGTGTAGAACAAAGTAGCATCTTAGAGAGGACTGACCAAAACCATTCCTGTATACTGTAGAGAGAAAGGAAGGAACACAATAATTCAAGGACAATGATACCTAGTTATGTGATGATCTGAGCCAGACCTGAGACACTGATCCAGGAGGAGGATGGTAATGCCTATGGAAATTTATCTTGATTTGAAGAATCAGCCAGTGAAAAAAAAGGAAAAATAGATGGAAAAGGGAAAAGCAGATTTACTTATATACGCTAAGATAGCACTGGCCAAAAAATGGGAAACTGGATAAAAAAAATCCATCCAGATCTACTGGCTGTAATAAGGCTGGGAAGTGGGCAGTTAAAGAAGATTCATTAATCAGAGACGTGATTCTCTCAGCAGCCATGTAGGACACTGTCTATTAGAATTTATAGATTGTAATGTTACCCCAAAGGCTACTGTTGCAATTAGCAGCATGCACTTCAGCTGTGATGCAAAAGACCATCCAGGCCATGGAGATGAAACTACCATTTCAGCTTGAGAGGCAGATACCAAGGAGAAGAGTGGAGACACATGGGTAAGAGCAGACGGGGCAGCAAGTGCAATAGGACTGCACTTATCACCCTCAACTAGTGTTCATCTGCTTGTTAAACCTGAGCCAGACCTAAGTCCTGAACTGGCAGGTTTAAAGGGTATACGTGTAAACTGCAGCCACTGTCCTGCCAATGTCATCCCAAACCCCAGTGTGACAATACAGTAATATAATTTTAGACCCCCTCCTACTCCAAAGATCTGGATCTAAACCACTACAGCCACCTACCCAGTGTGCTGCACCAGCCTGAAACAACATATTTTGAACAGCTTTAATGCTGGTTCTGGTATTGCCTACCTACTCTGTCACAGCTGGAATAAAATTATCTAAACTCTGTGTTGTGTACAAATCTTTCAATGAATCAGCACCTAAAAGAATTTCTAAAGTATGCTATTAAAAAGAAATCAACTGTAAGCCAAGACTGGTGAAAACACTGTATTTGTGCCAGGGAAGGTAATTTATGAATTCTCAACACACATGAAATTTTCTAATAGTCAATAAGTAAGCGTATAAATATAATGCAGCAGAACCATTCAGCAGCATTTTTTTTCTTTTCATTTAAACCAAAACAGTTGCTTTTAAACAGGTTTTTATCATCCTCCCGCTCTGCTTACTCCACATTTTTCACCATCATGAACCTGAAAGTGAAATTGGCTATAAAGCAAAATGAAGCTGGCTGTCTTGCTTTCCCTTTGCAGAGGCAGGCAAAGAAAACAGTAGACACTGATTGTGCATACGAAATTAGATTTCAAAAACTGTGCAGTTGGCTATACAGAGAAAGACATTTGTTATGCAGCTTTTAAATTGACAGTGTTGCTTTAAAAAAAAAAAAGGAGGCCAAAACTGAAAAAATAGAATGTAAATCTGACACCCCATTTCTATAAACACTTTAAAGTAATGATGCTGCTAATGAATGCTGAATTACAGTGTAAATCTAATAGATCAACTCCTGGCACCTAGATTATGATGACAGGACTTCATCAGGTGTAATGAATATACCAGAGGAGTAAACAATGATTATCTCATTATGTTAAAAATGTTACCTATTTTTCTTTATTAGGGAAACATTCATTTCATTTTTCCTTCCAACAAAGCAAACACTTGAGGAGCTCCTGTTTGCTTCATACAGCAGGGTCTGTGATTTCAGCAGTCATCTCCTCTGGATTATTGCAAGGTATCTGAGTAGGTGCAAGAGGTCTGACTGCTTGTTGCTGTCAGAATGAAAGCAGTGTCTTCAAATGATGAAATATCTAATTAAGGAGGCTTGCTTGGTTGTGTTGAGTAAGTTTCACTTTCCTGTTGTGCTTTACACCTCAACTTTGTGGCTTTTTCTTATTCATTTAGCATTGTTGTTTTCCAGGAATAGTGGAAAAATAAGGTTTTGTCATTTTCACAGAACGAGGACAGCAAAAGTAAGTCAGCAAGAGGTGGCTCTAGCACAGGCAAGAAGCATTTTGTCCACAGAAGGTTAAGGACCAGGATTGCCAGGGCTGACTGCTCTGCCCTGGGAATGGGGATAGGTCTGGGATGAAGGTCTGGGGGCTACTGGGCAGCCAGAGGAGCCAGGCCTGTCACTGCGGGGACAGAAGGGGTGGAGAAAGTGGCTGCTGCTTCATGAAGAAATGGGAGATATGGGAAGATCAATGAGCCAATGGTAGGCCTGCCTGTGCTAGGAGATCTGGGAGATGGATGCAGCTTTAGAAACTAGCCGTTGCACTGACTATGCCTTCACCATTGTATAGATATGACTCTTAGTGACAAACCTTGGCTCAGATTTGGAGCAACAGGGTCATCTCCCCTCACCTCTAGAGGTAACTGTATATCAACTAATAATGAAGTTCATAGACCCCAAAATAGTTTTCAACAGAGAGGTATTAGCAACTAAATGCTGACAAAGGAAAAGAATGCGTGATTCTCCCTGTGTTACATAGAAAGGCTTTAAATACAGCCACAAAAAAACCTAGAATATGCTAAAATAGGAGGTATCTCTGGAAGCCTTTTCCATACTCAGTGGTGCAGGATGCACCCTTCATCTGAAATGCTTGGAGCAGGGAATAGCTGCAGGGAAGAAGCCAGGAAGCAATCTCAAGACTCAGCAACAGCACCATATGTCATAGTCCCTCTTAAATACTTTCTCTGGTCCGTTTTAAAATGGTGTGGTGTAAGAAGATGGGAAAAACACACTGGAGGAGAGAGCGGGAGTCCCAAGGCCATGGGTGAGGCAGAACCTCCCCAAGAAAGAAGGAAAAGAGCTGATGAGGGTGCTGGATGGATGCTAGTGTTCTTGGTCAATGCTAGAGCAGCTAGGCTTTTTTCAGTTCTTGCTTTAGTAACTGAGTGATGAGTGAGACGTGCAGTTCCTGACTTAGAGGGGTTGCACCCAGCAGGAATGTCAACTCTATCCCTACCAGCCTCACCAATACAGCCATATAAAAATTTGCTGCACTGTCCCCAGAGTCTTCAGCTTCACTAATGACAACTACCCGGGATGTATCTGTACCCGCTGTCCTGCAGTGACATGGGGCATTACAAAAAATATCTGTGACCTATACTGCGCTGTAAGCAACATCCTGAAATTTCAGGGAAGTGAAGAATACCGTGGCTGTTCCAGAATACAGTTCTGCTGTATTCTAGGAAGGGACCATTTTAATCTGGAAGAGGTCCCCCAGTAGCATTACATGCATGATTGCATTACAGAGTGTCTGTGAATACAGGTGTATAGTCATACATCTGCATAAACTCATCAGTTTGCAGAGGTAATGCTACAGCAACGTGTTCGTAAGAGATGGTTGCATTTAGGAAAAAGGGTTCTAGCCTTTCCTGACTGAGTTTCAAACTCAGTGATACTCCTGTTGCTGTATGCTCTTCTTACACTGTAAAGCATAATGGCAAAATCCATTGAACTGGCTAGTAAAGCTGAGTTTATGGCTGCATGGTATCTCTGGAGAAGCACAGAAAGCAGGCAGAGCATTCTGCTCTATCTTTATTTACTATGATCTTTTAAAGTATCATAAGGTATCTACATTTGCCTGGTCTTATATGTCCCTGCCACCAGTTTGCATGGTCCAAAACATCCACAGTTGCCAAGTCCCCACGCAAAGGATTTTTTCCACTGGTGCAGATATTACTGTCCAGTAGCTCTGAGTTCGCTCAGACACTTCGCACCAAAATCAAAAGCCTTTGTTTTCTATTCCCTTAAGACTAAAAGTTCTTATGACTACTGTTAGCTAAAGCTAACAAACACCCTTCAGTAAACCATGCATTGCAGGAATTTCCTTTTTGGACCATGTGTGGTCTGACACCCACTTGGAGGTGTTTTAAATCCAGCTATGGCTCAGCCTGCCCTTTAATGATTAACTGTTTCTCCACTCCTCCTTAATGGTGTTTGAAAGGTTAGGATAAGTGCAATCCTGAGCAGACACCCAAGAAAATGGTGGTGCTGAGCACTATGTCTTATTGTCTGATCAAATGCTGACCGGTGGAAAGCAGCTGCAGATCCACCCAGGTGGAAGGAAGTGGTATTTGTTTACAATGCTTTGATTTTGGCCCAATATAAATTTACAGCATGGGCAAGACATAAGGATCCTGCTCGCATCACACACATCTCTCATAACTTCTGCCTTGACTTCCGCAGCTAGAAAAAAAAACTCTCAAAAAACTTCTCCATGTATCTCATGTGCAAAAGACCCCTCTTTCCTCTAGCACCCGCTAAGAGCAGCCAGCACAGCTGGGGCCCTACGCTACAGCCCTGCTCTGCAGCCCCTTTGCTGGGACGGGAACCTCCACTGTCCCAGGCTAAACATTCGCATTCAGTGTTTTGGTACATGAGAAGCTCTGTCATCAATATTTCTTCTTCTTTTTTTTTTTTTCCCTTGTATTTGCTTTAATTCTGTATTTTTATCTCGCACAGTTGTAATCAAAACTCTGTGAAGGAAACTAGTATCTTTGGATTTTACTGCAGCACTAGGAGTAAATGTCTGCCACCAGGCCCCCTACCCAGCCACATCTGATATAAGTTTTATGACTCTTGCAAGCACATTGACTATCTGATGTGGTAACTCCAATAATCTTCCCTCTCAAGTCTTGGGGACAGCTGAGAAAGGCTAATAAATCTCAATTTTTATTACAGACTTCGCTTCATCCATACTCTGCTGAGGGAAAGGCAACATTTAAAGCCAAGTGAAATTTTACAGCTCTAGGGAGGAGTTCAATATAAAGTGAAAATTGCAGGCTACAGAAACAAGGAGAACGGAGTAATAGATAGAATGTTTTCTTAATACCCACAAGAGTCTGACTCCGGAGCGGTATTTCCAACTGACACCAATTATCTTTTAAAGGCTGTTTACTTGATGTTGTTCATACAGTTACGGTGAAGGTCGGTTGGCAATTAGGGCTAGAGATCCAGGACCCATAAAGGATCTCTACTAAATAGCTCTCCACTGAAAGCTGGAAGTGGGGTTTTTTTGCCTCCTTCAGGTATGGATTCTAGATGCTTCCATGCTGATATGGGTATCTGCTTTGGCCCAATGATCACTGTGTTTTCTCCCAAAGAGCTGGCACATCATTTCAGATTGAATACTTCCATTTCAAGTAACACAAAGAGCTGGGAAAAAAGCAATTAAAGTCTCCATTGTGCGTAGTTTGCACACATCTCTCATAAAAGGCCACAATACCTCTGTTCCTAGGAGTAGCAGCTGCTCCTGCAGACAGCAGGTATATGGATTTTTAAATATAAGTAGACAGGGAGAAACATAACGCTTAAATACACTTGCCTTTCCTACATATAAATGTAGACATACATAGATTGGAGTCCTGTATCACAACATATATGTCCTGATAGGTACCAGAACATCTAGTCTCTAATTAGATACAAATCCTGCTTGGATTTGAGCCTATTTCTGATTGTTTTTAATGGTACTGTAACCATGTCCAAGCCATCAAATACACTAGAAGGACAAGCAACAGCAGAAGAACTATGTCTCCTCCTCCAAATATTTACCTGATTTACTGATAAATTAATCCATCTGACTACTTATAGTAATTATCCCCCTTTCTTGTTTCAGATTTCCTAGGAGTTACATGGGAAGAGATTGGTTGCTGTTGAAACCTGTTGCTGTAAATGCTGTTATGGTGTATTCTTCTGCAGGAGGAGGATTAATTCAACTGTTAAGAGGTGTTGGGGACTGGAGGTGCTAAAACCAGGTCACCATGTGCTGTTCAGTGAATGTCAGCAATGAGCTTTGCTGTCAGTTTGCATCTCGTTTGCCTCATCCCCAGCCAACTGAAATACTTCCAATCAAAGTACCTCTGTATATTTACCTGTCTTGACAGATCTACTGTCCCTGAACATTCAGACAGAGTTATTACTTTTCACTCTATTGTGTAATATGAAAGGCAGCATCCTTGGGATACAGGCAGTCTGTGGCTCTTCACCGAGGCGCAGGATGGTGGTGGAAGGCATTTCTGTGATAAAAGTGTATCCCTGCCTGCTGGGAAAGTACCTCCTCTTTGGGGCAGACCTTCTTATCCCTCAGAGTTCACATCAGGAACCCAGAGCCCATTGCCCTCTGCACCTCTTAATGCTGACGAGGAAATCCTATCCGCACATGAGCAACATGCTTGACCTGTTTGTAACTCCAGGTTCAAAACCCACTTCAAAACTGTTCCAGTACAGACTGCTTGGAGATGCATAGGACAAATCAGGCTGCAAAATGGAAACCAATACCACAAGGGTTTCATACATTTAGATTATTCTCTACTACCATGCCTTCAACTGGAATTTAAAAGTCCTGTGCTCCCAGACAGGCCAGAACTAAGACTAGAGCATGCAGTCATCTTCGGTTATTACATTAATGTTATTCATTTTGTTGGTTATTTCTGGTATAGCCATAGACATAATCTATACTTGATTACCTGGTCTGCTGTTTTGATCCTGTAACTGATTGTGAAATTCATGATCCTGTGTGTGACCACTGAAGATATATCATTGTTATTCCTTGTCCAGCAGGAAATCAGTCTAAGTTCATTTACCTTTTCAAAACTTTCTTGTTAATGTTTGTAACAACAAATCAATGAAATTTACATTGCAAAGCATAGTCTCACAGCTCTCCACGTCAACAGGAACAGGAAAGTTTGAAACAGCTCCATTGCATTTTGTTTTTATAGCCTAGCAGAGATTCACATCTGGTTTCCAGAAACAACCCAAACAGTCTTCCTATATACACCTGTGGGTGACGGAGATACACATTGCCTAGCAAATAGATTTTATTGCTGCATATAAGCTTGACTATAAATATATGCTTATAGAGGACTAGATGGCTCAAGGGTCTGATAATGATGTATAGTGCCTTTCGCCTGTTGGCTGAAATCCAACCCAGATCAGCAGCAAGCAATGCCATTACTACCTAATGACTGTTTGGCAGCCTACGGGAAATGCATGTATGCCATGAAAAAGTACAGCTCCAAACACATCTCTTCGCTCAATCAGACACGGAGAGCTGACTAGAGGTTGCTCCTCAGGCTCAAGAGAGGCTGAAGGCAACTGTCCTGACTCTGCACTGACCATCCATACACTGGATACGGCTGTCAGCCTCAAGACCTTCTACCAGCACCAGGTCTGCTAAACAAATGGAAAGACCGCTGTTCCTATTGTTTGTGTATGCAGTAGGCATGAGAAAAATGTCACACTTCTGTTTTTTCAGATCTGATCCCAGTTTTATCAGTCTCCCAGACCTGAACAAGGAATTGCTCTGTTTTTCTTCCATTTACAATGAGCAACAAAGTTTAAAAAAAGTCAGGAAGAGAGTTTTTCTGTTATAGAAACCAAACACTGAAAGCGCTTATATGAGCTCCATAATATACATTGCAGGCAATCTTATTATAGAGTCATTTAAAAAAGCATAATGAGAACAACATTTGTTTGATGTCATGCTCTTTCACTGTGCAGCAGCATTAATGGATGAAAAAATTAATTGTTCCTTTTCATCACCCATAAACATCATGACAAAGGGCATGGGTTCCTTCCAAGCTTCAGCCAATCTTCAATCCTTGCAATATATCTTACAGCACATTTCAAAAATTCATACAGTATGTATGATGAGAGGGGAAATTAATCAGTGCCACATCTCTGGTTTATGAGTCACTGTGGTTTGTCCGATCATATGGGAAATGTGGAAGAGAGGTGGGGTAACTCACATCTGACAAAAGCAATGGTTAATGTTCATAACCATCTGGGAAAAATGCATGTTATTTGATTCATTTGCAGGAAATAATCTTCATGGTCTCATTTTTTGATCTGCACTTCGAGTCTTTTTTTCACCCTTTCTTTTCCCCACCTAAATTACAATGTTTTATTGAATGAAACAGACACAAGCCAGGCTCCATCTGGGAGAATAAATGCTGAGATCATCCACTCCTCCTCCTCTTGGTCTCAGGACAAGACTATGGACCATCTCTCAGATCAGTGCTGATTTGCACATGTTTCAGGTGTGGAAATGTTAGACATGGTTCTGGCCACTGTGCAATGCAAAAAAAAGTCATCCATTGATGGGTCATTCTGAGCTTTAAGAGCAAAATCTCATGCTCTGTTGGGACAGTAAGTGAAAACACTTAACAACTTCAGAGCTTCTCCACATGCATGAGCTTCCAACATCAAGCCTTGCAACTGCACTGCTTCTAGTGACTGAGGCGCTATTATTTCTGTTTTATACAGGCAGAAGCGAAAGCCCAGAGGTCCATCCAGTGGGCAGACAGAGAGACTAATCAGTAGACTTCAAGAGCTCAATCAGAGATTATTCATGTAAGTTATTGCACTAATTGCTCAGAGGAATTGATCTCCTTCACTTGGAGATCCATTGCAGCTGAAGGACACAGAATGGGTCTTCACATATCCAGCAACTCAGGCATGCACTTTCACAAGGTAATTGTGATCTTTCATTTACCTGTCCTGAGCAAGAAATAGCCTTGTGCTAGATGAGCTATCCCCCTATCCCCCATGATCATCTATGTCCAAGTGAGAAAGACATGGAATGGTGAATGCTATTCGGCTTCACAGAGACCAGGGACTGCAATGCCAGCAAGGTGAAAGCATACCTGGGCAATATAAGAAAGGTTTTGCAATGCAAAGACACCACCTCTGGGAGACCCTCCTTGGCTACACGCAAGTCTTACTGCCTCTGGTATTGAAAGCCTTCAACAAAGATATTAATTCTTAGTTGAAGGACCACCATCCTTCTGAAGGATATTGATTTCATATATATATGAAATATATAGCCAGGAAATACAGGCTTTGTGTTCTGGGACCAGTTTGCTCCCTGAAAAATTTAGCCCAGCCTTCATGTGACATAGTTCAGGGAAGTGAAGACAGGGAAGTTCTGTCTTGCCACAAAGTGTTCATACACTGCAAACTCAAGTGGTGGAAGAATACCTCTCTTCATTTAAACCTGCTCCTTCTAATGCTAGTCAATGCCTTCTGATTCCTCTAAACCTTTCAGTATCACTCAAGACAGAGCTCCTAGGTCTGAAGCTGTCTCCTCAGGTAAGTCACATAGATCAAAACTGTGATCAACAGATAATGGTTTTGCACCTAGTCTTTGAGACAACTAGCTGTTCTAAGCTGAGCATGTTGAAGTGGAGATGACCCCAAATATTAGGTGTCCCATAGGACAGATCCCATAGGGATCCCAACCTATATCCCCAAATTAATAACCATCTTGAGTGACTTTGGAGTTAGCTTCTTTCCAACAAACCTTCATCTGTTAAGGGTATGTTGAGGCTTCACTGATGTCTGTAAAGTGCTGCAGGATTTTTAGCTGTATGGTATGGCTACTGTTCATCTTGCTAGCAGTTATTAATTTGTGATCCAAAACCACGTAACACAGCATACATACAAACCACCTGTGCTTTGAAAAAAAAAAATACCACAACAATGAGGACTGCACCGGAATTGCAGGTCATCACCAGCATATTGAATTACTGGGCATACTGTATGCTTATGAATATGGAAGTCCAAGTAAGGGCAAGACCTTCATAGCGGGGTGAGAAGTCAAAAGATCCAGGATTTTTACATGGACATTTTCACATTGGTTAGTGCAATTAGAGAAACCTCCTATGCCAATAATTTTTCCATATTCATCACCACATCTAAGATCATCACCCTAAGGTTACAAGGCTATTGATTTGAGATCCATTTCTCTGAAAGACAGATGTTTCCCACTACAGCAAAGGCTACAGACAATAGACAAGAGTACCCTTGATGCATCATAGATCACCCTGGCAAGTATCAAGCTCTCCCCCAACCAGTTATCGTTCTGCAGATGTCTTCAGCATAGTCATCTTATTATGCCAGTCCTCAAGCAGCAGTTTCCGTAATTAGGCATCAGGGTGGTATGGAGGAAGGCCAGACCTCTGAACAGATCTATAGGAGGAAGAGGGGGCACTGTGGGTGTTATTTGATTGCCAGGTTGGATAAAATTTCACCTCCTACTTCCCAATTTCCCATGGCTCTTCTTCCATCCTTTATTCTATCTGCACTTTCTCTAACTTCTCACTGCTGACCCCTCTTACTAGCATCATGATGTGAGCTGGCAGGATGTCTTTCAGTACCAGACATTTTCCACTGAAGCAAAGTCAAGACCCTGCTTCAACCTGTGTACGGGTTATCCACTTTCCCCTTCCAACATGATCTACCTGTCTGCTTAATATACCAAGAGCTGCCTGCATCCTACTTCCAGAGGCCCAGCACAGTGTGTCTCAACCCTATTTAGTAACCTTGAGATCCAGCAGCAAAACCTACAAAGGGCTATGTGAAGTAATCACACAGAAGATGCCAACAGCTTCCTTGACTCCCTGAGGAGGCACATTGATGATCATGGGGGAGAGGGGGATAGCTCATCTAGCACAAGGCTATTTCTTGCTCAGGACAGGTAAATGAAAGATCACAATTACCTTGTGAAAGTGCATGCCTGAGTTGCTGGATATGTGAAGACCCATTCTGTGTCCTTCAGCTGCAATGGATCTCCAAGTGAAGGAGATCAATTCCTCTGAGCAATTAGTGCAATAACTTACATGAATAATCTCTGATTGAGCTCTTGAAGTCTACTGATTAGTCTCTCTGTCTGCCCACTGGATGGACCTCTGGGCTTTCGCTTCTGCCTGTATAAAACAGAAATAATAGCGCCTCAGTCACTAGAAGCAGTGCAGTTGCAAGGCTTGATGTTGGAAGCTCATGCATGTGGAGAAGCTCTGAAGTTGTTAAGTGTTTTCACTTACTGTCCCAACAGAGCATGAGATTTTGCTCTTAAAGCTCAGAATGACCCATCAATGGATGACTTTTTTTTGCATTGCACAGTGGCCAGAACCATGTCTAACATTTCCACACCTGAAACATGTGCAAATCAGCACTGATCTGAGAGATGGTCCATAGTCTTGTCCTGAGACCAAGAGGAGGAGGAGTGGATGATCTCAGCATTTATTCTCCCAGATGGAGCCTGGCTTGTGTCTGTTTCATTCAATAAAACATTGTAATTTAGGTGGGGAAAAGAAAGGGTGAAAAAAAGACTCGAAGTGCAGATCAAAAAATGAGACCATGAAGATTATTTCCTGCAAATGAATCAAATAACATGCATTTTTCCCAGATGGTTATGAACATTAACCATTGCTTTTGTCAGATGTGAGTTACCCCACCTCTCTTCCACATTTCCCATATGATCGGACAAACCACAGTGACTCATAAACCAGAGATGTGGCACTGATTAATTTCCCCTCTCATCATACATACTGTATGAATTTTTGAAATGTGCTGTAAGATATATTGCAAGGATTGAAGATTGGCTGAAGCTTGGAAGGAACCCATGCCCTTTGTCATGATGTTTATGGGTGATGAAAAGGAACAATTAATTTTTTCATCCATTAATGCTGCTGCACAGTGAAAGAGCATGACATCAAACAAATGTTGTTCTCATTATGCTTTTTTAAATGACTCTATAATAAGATTGCCTGCAATGTATATTATGGAGCTCATATAAGCGCTTTCAGTGTTTGGTTTCTATAACAGAAAAACACCCCTCCCTTCTTCCCGGGCTTAACTTCACTCCCAATTTCTTTAACTCCTCTCCCCCCAGTGGTGCAGGGGGATGGGGAATGGAGGTTGCAGTCAGTTCATCACACGTTGTCTCTGCCGCTCCTTCCTCCTCAGGGGGAGGACTCCTCACACTCTTCCCCTGCTCCAGCGTGGGGTCCCTCCCGTGGGAGACAGTTCTCCATGAAATTCTCCAGTGTGAGTCCTTCCCACAGGCTGCAGTTCTTCATGAACTGCTCCAGTGTGGGTCCCTTCCATGGGGTGCAGTCCTTCAGGAACAGACTGCTCCAGCGTGGGTCCCCCACGCGGTCACAATTACGTGGGCTCCTCTCCCCACGGGTCCACAGGTTCTGCCAGGAGACTGCTCCAGCGCAGGCTTCCCGCAGGGTCCCAGCCTCCTTCGGGCATCCACCTGCTCCAGGTGGATATCTGCTCCACCGTGGACCTCCATGTGCTGCAGGGGGACAGCCTGCCTCACCATGGTCTTACCCACGGGCTGCAGGGGAATCTCTGCTGTGGCACCTGGAGTACCTCCTCCCCTTCCTTCTTCACTGACCTTGGTGTCTGCAGAGTTGTTTCTCTCACACATTCTCACTTCTCTTTCCAGCTGCAACTGCTGTTGTGCAGAAACATTTTCCCCTTCTTAAACATGTTATCACAGAGGTGCTACCACCATTGCTGATGGGCTCAGCCTTGGCCAGCTGCAGATACGTCTTGGAGCTGGTGGCATTTGGTCTGTTGGATATAGGGGAAGCTTCTAGCAGCTTCTCACAGAAGCCACCCATGTAGCCCTCCTGCTACCAAAACCTTGCCACGCAAACCTAATACACATAGTGTCAGTTTTCCATCCTGCTGGTCCTGCCTCCTCAGGGAGTCAAGGAAGCTGTTGGCATCTTCTGTGTGATTACTTCACATAGCCCTTTGTAGGTTTTGCTGCTGGATCTCAAGGTTACTAAATAGGGTTGAGACACACTGTGCTGGGCCTCTGGAAGTAGGATGCAGGCAGCTCTTGGTATATTAAGCAGACAGGTAGATCATGTGGAAGGGGAGAAGTGGATAACCCGTACACAGGTTGAAGCAGGGTCTTGACTTTGCTTCAGTGGAAAACTACTGAGTATTTACTGCCTGTAAAATACAATTCAGTGAATAAGATCATTACTTGACTTAAATCAGTATAATTCCCCCAGCAGGTTACCGGCTAAAATAATCTCGTCTGTTCACTCCTCCTCCCTTTCAAGTGGAGTAATGCTGTCTTTGTGCCTCCATGGGAAAATGTCTTCCCAGCAATCCTGCAGGGAGGATAACAAAGAATACTCTCTGTTTTCTATGGCAGCAGTCTTGAAAATCCCTGGGGATTCTGGCCATCACGTCCACAAACCCATAAACCAGTACTCACTCTTTCTAGTCCAGACCATCATATTTGTTGTTTGTTCTTACTGATAGTCTTCTTTCAGCCTGCTCAGGTAAGAGCACCGGGGACAAAGATGTAACAGACCCTGTTTACCCTTTTCCTGGGGTATGTACTAAGAAACCCTCATGATCCCAACCTGCTAACATGCACACTGTAGTACTTCCTAATCTCAGGCAAGTGATTCTGGCAGGCAGCTGAACCAGTGAACTTCTTCCCTGGCTAAAAATCATAGAATCATTCCAGTTTAGTATAAGCACTACTGAAGCAAACCTTGCAACGCATATCAATTTATTAGACAGTTTAGTAAATTATTCCTGCCACGCTGGGAGATATTGGCCCAAAGATAGTGGTTCTCACTGTGCATGACATCAGTGAACCAGGTTCCTCGTTGATGGAGAGACGGCACGCACACTATTTGCCTATGTTTTTAAACCTTCTCAGAACACAGTATTTCTTACCCTCCTTCTCTGTGAAAAGGTTGCCTGATGCTGTCAGAGCACAAGCCAGATGGCTATATTGGCATGTAATGACATCTTCTATTATGGTTGTGGAAACCTGAGTGCTGGACTTGCTAGTGAACCTACTGCATGGAGAAACACTTCTGCATGGTGCTAGACAAATGGCTGTATGTCTGAACTCATGAAAGCACAGTTGAGGAAGCATTCTGGAAATGCAATATGTTGTAAACTAGATGATGCATTGTTAGAGTGTGTACTGTTCCTGTAGATCTGAATATTGAGCATAGTAGCAAGCTAGAGGGATGAGAGAGACAGAGAAGGGGTGGTGAAAGGCACATGGGTGGATGTCTGTCATAAAGCTCTGAGTCTTCTCTTCCAGAGCTCAGGCTTGTCCCACACTGAGTCAAAGGCTAGCCAAAAACATCCCAGAAACATAGGGAAAATTAATTTAATATGAATTTTAGGATACATTACATATCCTTGAGGACATATCATTGGCATGGGGAAATAGACCATTTCCCAAATATTCATTCACCCTCAATGTGAATGGGTTTCTTGCAGCTGCCAGTACACAACTGTAGCACAGAAAAAGAAGGCAACACAACCCAGAGGGAGAGTCCAAGTTCATTTCCCTCCCACTTACTGTGGTCGAACCCATTAAAATTTCATAGGAACCTTTATGTGTTCTGATTGAAGGCAGCATACTGACAATCTGTATGTTACGGGTGACAAGGGAGGGCTTACAATGGACCAGAAGATCCAAAGGAATAAGTGTCTGTGCAGCAAATGATCTTTCTGGGCAAGGCTCAGAAGGGAGTTAACCATTCAGCCACTGAATTTTTAATGCTTTATACAAGGATCTGCAGCAGGGTTTGAACAAAACAAACCAACAACAGAATCTAATACAAAAGCTGCCAGCCTTCCCCAGGTCCCTCCCATCAGGTCCCATCTTCTCCTGTCTCAGCCTAGCAGTTTCTGAAATAGGTCCAGCAGGCCACCAGATACTGCATAGGGGCAGCCTTTTTCCTGCCTGATGCATTCCCTGAAACAGCACAAGTCAGTATTTAAAGATATTAAATGCTGTTTACCCAAGACTAATGTTCATATGAGTTCTCCCTCCCTGTAAACAGCTCATTCAAACAAACTGATAGTATTTGTTTTACCCTTTCATCACACAACCACAGTACTTAAAATGCAGAAAAACATAACATAAAGCATGTCATAAATCCATCCAAAGAGAGAGTTGAGACCATGAAAGAACAGCTTTGATGATAGATAAAATATCAACTGTAAATTAGTTACTTATTTTTAGTTTAATGTAGCACCAGCTTTTACATGATTGAGGACATGGAGAAATGCCAATACTGCATGTCTCACAATGAGGCTAGGTGGCTGTTCTACTTAGCAATGTATTTTGGAAGAAGAACGAGGATTTAGTTTTAAAGACTGATGGGCAGCATCTGGGAAAGGGAGATTACAGAGCCATGAGTTATTTGGGAAAGTACAGAACTTCATTTCCAAATTACCTACTTGGTTTTTCAACTCGTGTGATATTCTTACATGAATCACAGAGTAGTGGGTCTGAAAAAATAAATAGCAGTCCAGGCAGCTCAAATCTCTATTTCATCAGATTTCATCATCTCTTTGCATAGACTCTCATCCTCCTCACAGAAGAAGTCCTTCCAGGATGGGAGGAAGCAATGTGCCCTCCTCTCTTGACAGCCCTACTAGGATGGGAGCTACCCTTCACATGCAGTGTAATTTCACACATTATGTTAGTTTGTTTGCATTGGACTAACAAGCACAAACAGGAACAAGCCCAAATTAAATAGGCTGACAGGTTGGACTTGTACTAACAGTTCACACTCAAATGCTGCTGTACTCAAGCACGTGTGCAGTCCAAAAATAGGATTAGTAGCTGTATTTTATCAATGTGCCTTTATCTTTATAATGGACCCAGCAACATCTGAGTATCTGGATATCCCACCAGAATGAAGATTAGAGCTTAGGAGTTTCTAGACCCTGGTCCCATGAGTTGGCCACACCTAATTCAATACCCAAACAGCAGAGGGACTTTGTTTTACAGAAGAAGTCAGCATCTATCATAACAAAGAGGATGACATTTTCCCTAGAAATGTGATGTCACAGTGCTACAGAACTTGTGCCTGCCTTGTATTTATAGTGTATGCAAGATTTCTGCTTTCAGTATCAAGAGCTATTGCTCCTGAAAACCATATTCTCATAATGTTGTCACTTTCAAACCCCTGAAAAATAATAATAGATTTTTGAAGAGTATGTGAAGGGGTTAAATCTTATTTCTGTTTTACCAAACTATTGCCTAACAGAAATATTGGAAACATCCCTCCTTACAGTGCTCCTCCACTGCAGTGATAGTCCAGAGGAATGAGAAGCTTTGCTAAACCGATTTTGATCACTTCAGGAATCTAGGAACCAGAGCTGTGTTGCAAGACTTCTGGACACTATTTCCAGAAACATTGCCACCACCCAGCCATGCCTAGTATGCGGTAGCAAAGGAACATTCTGATTATTCACCTCTGTCTGACAGTAGAGAAGGTCTACCAGTGAGTTCTTCCAAATCTAAATAGCCTTCAAATGTCTTCAGAGTTCATCTTGAGAGGTTGGGTGTTAAGCCACAGGACCTGCAGAGATCTATCTGCCTGTACAGTGATTGTGTGCTGTTCCTGCCCCTCTCCAATACGTTCTGCATCCCTCTTCATTCTGGTAAAGCCCTAGGCTGAATTCACTTTTGGGGAATACACAGGGAAAACACCCGTCCCTCAGTGCACTAAGTCCTTGGCCTGAGGAGAGTCCTATGAAGCAACTGCAGTGTGTGAGACATCTCCCATCCATGCGTGCAAGCCCACATGCACAGCTGGTGGGCAGAACCCCTACCCAGGTCTCCGGGGAGTATTTAATTCTGTTTCAGTGCCTGTTGAGCCTATTTCTATTGACTTGAACAAGTGCATGGGTCAGGTTCTAACAGGGACAAATCTGGAGGCAGAACCTCTCTTTCCCCAGAGAGTCTGTAAATGCCATTCTTATCACAATGCAGAAGGTACCATAAAGTATGACTGGCAAATACTCTATGCCAATGCTAGTCAAAAGGACTGAATTATTACATCCAGAAACCTCTGGCTGGATTCTGGCAACATTGCCTCCACTATGTCTGAGCAGGACTATCAGAGAATAGGGTAATTAGGAGTACGGAACGTAATTGTTATTTCTAAGCATGAGAATTGCACAGTGATTAAACACTATCCATTCCAGGAAGGTTTCCTAAATAAATGCCAGTCATTAGAATATACTGTCCTTGAATAATTTGCAAAGAAAAAGGAATTAATCTGTACTGTTATGCAAAATGGTAGTAGGATTTATGTTACTACTTAGGTGCCCTAGCAGTCTTCCTAGAAACACTAAGCAACCTTTACAGCCTGAGTTATGTCAGACACTCCTCCAACAAACTGACTTTATTAAATGCTCCTTATGGAAGAAACTGGCAATGAAGGAGGAAATTTGTTTATTACAGGCTGCAGAAAATCACCTGCATGTAGAAACAGGGTTTACTGAAGGAACTTAGCTTAATCCAGGATAATGGGAGAAAAACTGAGAACCAGGAGAGCTGATAGCATAAGGATCATCCAAATTCCCTGGATGAAATGTAGCAGCCATTTGACACTGCAGAACAGTTTAAGACAGGAAGTGAAAAACACTGTATTCAGTAGGAATAGCCTGGGAAGGGAATTAGACAAAATATAATTATGCAGATGGAAAATTAGCCTAGTGACTGTGCTTAACATGTTTTCTTTTGCAAAACATGCTGAAAGATCTCCAAGTGAATCAACCTTACTGAGCCACTGTACTTCCAGCAACGTTGCTTTCCCAGTTTGAGGGAGCAAGGGGAACAGCACCATTTTCCAACAATTGATACAAAGGAATGTACATCCTTTGTGAATTCACCCATACTGTGACAAAAATGTGTACTTATTGCTTTATTACAGACTCCTAGGGCCCCAGGCATTCTTCTAGTCCATTTCTGCTAAGAGATACTTGCCTATCTGGCTCTCAAAGACCCTGAGCAGTGGAGACACCGCAGTTTGCCCGATTAACCTACGCAAGTCTTTCCCTCACCACAGCCATGGTTTTCCCGTCTCTAAACTGAACACTCCCATTGTCATTTAAACTCAGCACTTCCTTTCCTAGCAGCTGTGACAAGAAGATTAGATTGTTTGCTTAGTCTTTCCTTGCTACATCCTTTCACTCCTACACTTCTTTTCTTGAACAACCTCAACTCCACCAATTTACTTCTAGGCCATACTTGCAAGACTTCTATTCGTGTTATCACTCTTGTCCAGTTAGGCCACATATGAAATGTGGTACCCAGCCTCAGTGTGGGCTTCCAACAGAAACCTTATCAGCACTAAGAATGGAAGTATTACTTCACAATTACTTTGCAGAATTTACTTCTGTTTAAACATCCCAGTATTTGTTCACCTTTTCTACAACACCATAACACTGCTGACTCACATTCACCTTGCACCCCACATATACAAACACAGTTTTAAACCGGGTTAGTGTGGGTTCATTTAAAAATAACTTTGTTGCAAGGACTTCCTTTTGGGGAACAGCTCCATTTTGATACAGTAAAGAGATAATCTTTATAGGCTCAAGACACTTGCAAAAACATCCACTCTTATGGGAGTTTTTTAAACAGGTCTGCTGCACTTCAGGAGGTTTGCCTGTCCCTAATCAGATCACAGTTTTGCAGTTATAAATAATAGCACCATGTCCCTATCTTCAGACTGGACAGTAAAGGAAATAGTGAGGTTTGGATCTGCCATCACATATATAGACCAGCCTGTCACCACACCTCCCAATGTGCCCCAAAGCCATACACAGGATAAAATCTTTTACTTTTTCCACTTTTTTCCTGTCTTAACTAGGAACTGAACTGAAATCCTAGATGGAAAATCCCCTAGTCTTAGAGGAACCTACAATACATGGCTGGGTTACAAAACTGCAGCTGTGCATGAACAACCCTACCTCTTTCTGCATCTTTAATTTGTATTGAATTTTATTTTGCAGAACAAAGCAGAACATGAAATAACTTCTTGAAGCTTTCATATTGCAGTGAATTTCATTAAAACCTTCCTGGTTTCTTTATAATGACCCTGCCTAATGCTTGACTACATTTACTGTTGCCCTCTACTGCTTTCAGCAATTGCTTCAAGACGTAAACATGTTCATATATCAATGCAAAGCTATTAGATTATGAAAACAGAGGTCACTGCAAAGGGCACAATCAGCTATTGGTCTTGGCTGTGAAAGCTCTGTCCTTCGTTAGTGAGTGTTCAGGGAAAGTTAACTTTTTTCTCTTTAGAAGTCATCTGTGAGCCTTTTTTCCTTCAAGGAAAATCCAAATGCAAGATACTACTGATGAAGTATGAAAGAACTGTGCGTTTGTACAGGATAAGCAATCAGTGTTTGCCAGGGACACTTTCTGAATGGGGAGTGGGGATGAGGGACAGGCAGTTATTATCATCAGCCAGCCACGCTGAGAATTCCCAGCTTGATCCTTGGCACTGAATGATTCTTCTGAACCTCGAATGTACGAAATCCAGATGCAAGCCATGATCTGGTGTTTATCAAAGTCAGCCTGGGACTGAGGAACACACTGGAAGTCAAATTCGTCCCACTTCCATACACGTCTGCATTGTGCTTGTCGCAGGTTCAACTGTTCATCATGTTAAAATTGATCCTTTGATAGCTCTTGAAAATACAGAGCTGTGTTCAATGCTTGCTATTCTGCTACGGAACAGACATATTTGATAACGGTCAAAAAGCATGTCAGCTGCTAGGAATGTTTAGAAGAGGAAAAAACAATGAAGCAGACATCATTATTCCAACAGAAAAAGCAATGCTGTGGTAACACCTTTAATACCATGGTCCTGCCCCATGTCAGAAAAAGGCTATAAAACTAGAAAAGGTAAAGAAAAGAGTAAATGGGACAACTAAACCTGTGGAGTGACTTTGGATATCCCAGCAGGTCTTTTCCAGGGTGAGGACACCTGGTTGGTTTGTTCTTTAGACAACGTGTTCAGCTCTCCTCTGATACTTGAACAGAAGATAGCAAATGAAGCTAGAAAATATTAGATTTAAAATAGACAAAAGTGTTTTCAAGAAGTGCTTTCACACAATGCATGGTGAAGCCATAGTAAGATGAAAAGTTTAAAAAGATTCAAGAATTGGTTAGCCACATCCATGAAAGAAAAATCCACCAAAGGCTTTTTAACACAAAGATATCTTAATACATTCAGTAATAAGTTGTCAGCAATGCCTGGCTGGTGCTGCAATGGGCACAGATAAAGCGCGCCCTGCCTGAGGACTAAGGGATGGTTTTGTCACTGTTCAAGTCAGCCTGGTGGAGGCATTTCTCATATCTAATTCTTTGAGCTTTCCTTTGCTGACAGCCCCAGCTGAAGTCTGATGACAAAGTAGTAAGTTTTGGAGATGGCAGAGGCTGGTGTGGGGGCAGAAGGAGTTGTGTTCCCTCTTGAAGGGCAAGGCAAAGCAGTTCTCCTAACGTCACCACACTCAGGGGAAGTGAAGGCCAGGGAATAAGAAAGGCTTTTAAAGAAATGGGATGGATAGCTCCATTAGGAGCACAGGATCTGAGCTCTTTGAACTTAAGATTAGACCAAGAAAATAAATTTACAGTAGGTCTGTGCCTAATTTCTGCCTTTCTTTTTACCACCTGTTCCCAGTGTGTGCTTGGTCTGGAGTATCAAAACTAGACAACCTGTTCCTGAGATAGACCTGGATTTCACAGCACATGCTCATCCTGACTAACACCATGCTGCCTGCAGGCTTTCCACCTTTTCCTTGCCAGCTACAGGAAAACATCACATCTAATTTTAAGACATCAATACAAGTCAAGAACGATTGTTGATCCTCTGTTCATCCAGGCATAGTTTTGTACATTCAGTATGGACCAGCTGGGACAAGCAGGGGAGTCCAAGCAGCCTCTCCAGTATGAAGCACACCACTTCTCACAATCACCCTCCCGCATATTGGCTATTTTCTACCAGGTGAGAGGAGGAGTCAAATTCTTCTGGCAGCAGCTATGTTATGGCACATGCTACCTGGGCACATTCCTCAGCATGCCTCTGGCAGCTGCCAGCACTCAACACTGCTCAAATAGCTCTCTGTCCCATAGAAATTTTTTTACTTTCTTGTTTCTTTCCAGGAGATTGTAAGTGAACCTCATGGAGCAGAAGGTGAAGAGTGTCTCCATAGGCACTGGTTTGGTTTGGAGTACAAAGTTTAACTTCAGCTCAACACCCTTCTGCAAAGACCTACAAATACTACCAAACTACGGCAGAGGCTGCAAGCAAGTGAAAAGGCTAATTAAACCTCCTTTTTAATTTAGAAGACAGAAACTCCCTAGGAGACAATTGTATTTAACAAGCATGGGAAAAAAAATACATTAGGAGTGATCAACACAGAAAAGTCCTCCTCCTTTTATGTCAGGTTCACTACTTTCCTGTTCCTTCTTTAAAATCGTTTCTCTAGATCTATGAGACAAAACCTGACAATGAAAGGAATTTTCCTGTGTCCCTCATAGGCAGGAGACAGGGATGTGTTTAAACACTGATCTAATATAAAGGAACCCTCCTTGCATAACCACAGGGACATAATTTATATATCTGTGTCTTACCTTCCCACTGTAAATGACTTTGAAGCCCCTCAGGATGGGAACACAAAGACAAATCCAGTCCTGTGCATGTGCTGCTCAGATCCTCTCTCCTCACAGAGACATTCCCCTCCTGAGAGCAGAAAGATGTGGGGCCACTGTAGTATCACAAGAAGCAGAACACAATGAAGAAGGGGGTGGCTCAATAGGCAATATATTTCCAGCATCATCCGGTCCTTCAATAGCTCTTAAGTGCAAGAAAATTATCTGTGACTTTTTTGACATGAAGTGACAGCCAGTGTCACTGAGGTGTTGCTGGCTTTGATTTCCAGCACCCACAATATTACCCTGAAGGGGTATGAATGTTAGGTGTTTGCTCCTGAAAGCTGCGTTCTCTCCCAACAGGGGCTACTCCTCTCAGAGACTCACAGGCATCTCATGTGGTTGCTTTTATTTAATGCCTTCCTGTCACTGGCAGAGGTTTTCCTTGTTTGACCGACCTACTTGTGTCAGGGGATCAGAGAAGGAACACGTGTGAAGGCTGCTTGCTTAGATCTCTGTAAAACAGGTGGCAAGGCAGGAGAAGTGAGTGAAATATCTACAATGGTGTTGCAAACGCTTTTGCTTCCAGTTTTATGAAGTAGCTTCTATCACAGAAAAAAACAGGTGGAAAAGCTGAAAGTGCTATTTCCAAGTGAAAATGTGTCCATATCACAAGCCTGCAATGTCACCTCATTTTACCATGTTAAACAGTCGAACCCACAATGTCACTTTAATTCAAGCCTATTGATAATGCTGGTAAAGGAGGAGGAAACCAGCAACTACAAGCTGAAAATAGCACTGTGCATACCTTTGTTTCACACTTGTGATGATGCTGGTGCATGTATGAGGTGGCTGCTTGAGTCATATGTGCATGCTGTGTTTGGTCTGAACCTGAGAGTATTGAGTGGAGAGAGACTTGTTTATCCAGAACTGGCACAGTCCTTTACACAGTTTATCCATACGATCACTCTGTGGTCACTGATCCTGGTTTCAGAATTTAGTCAGCACGTTAGGCAACCAGCTGTTGGGGACCTGCCCTGACAATTTTTGACTGAGTGACAAAGTTAGATGAGGACTCATGCAGGACAATAAGGCATGTCTCAAACCAGGACCAGGAAAAAGCTAAGCAAGGCAAAGGGGAATCTTCCAGCTCCACAGCCAGCTACAAGCCAAGCAGCCACCAGGAAATAATAAATAGTTGCTGTTGCCTATTTTAACTGATGTGATATTTCTCATGCTCAGGAGAGAGACTCGAAGCAGGCATTGCAAAGCCACCATTGTCACATCCTTAACTTTTTAATGAAGTTCTTAAGTGAAGTGTTTGTTTTGTGGAAAAGGCACAAATTAATAATTTCCACCTTTTCCCCCTCTCCCTCCTCAAAACGTTTCAGATAAACTGGCCTTTTTCAATAGAAATCCCTTTTAACCAAAGTGTCCTGAGTGGCTGTTCTTGCGAATAGAGACCTGAGATATCAGGCCATATTAACAAACAAAGTCTCAGCCCAAAGGCTATGAAAATCTTGAACGGAGCTTGATGTCCATCTCAGGCACCAGTGTGCAGAGGCTGGAACAGTAGCATTACCTCCCTATTTAAATAATCCAGCTCTGGAATAGAGGTAGCCAAGGAGAGGGGTTTTTCAGAATTTCTTATCAGCATCTTGTCACACAAGCAACTAAATAAGGGTCTTACCACTCCCTTTGTAGGGATAAGATAATTCATATGTGGGTAATTATTTTCTGTGCATCTTGCAAATATATTGAGAGGAGCCTAAATTTTCTCTTTAGTTGATACCTCTACTAAAGAGAATTGGTCCAGAAAGAAAGGTTTAAAAATGTTTCAATTTCTACAGTTTAATTTATTTTTCCTCCTTTCACCTGAGAAATTTTAAAGCCAAATGCCTGATTATAGTTCTCCCACTGGGAAAGTAATACAGCATTGGTGGACTCGCTCCCAGCATTGTTGGACTCACTCCCAGTCACAGCTATCAACCTAGCTTGAATGTCTTATACTGGGTACTCAGAGCTAACAACCCATAGATGTTTTTAATATTTAAAAAAATGTTGGGCAGTTTGCCATCTGCCTAAAGATGCTGCTCCAATTTATCTGTTTGTTCATTATTAATTGGTATATAATACTCTGAGGCAGATTGCACATTCATGCAAAGCAGAATGTAACAAAGGAAGGAATCAAATGCAGTCCTCTTGGCTCTTCGGTTTGCTACTAAACCCTGATGACAGCTCTACTTCTGCCACACACCTCATTATTTAGCTTATAAATTCATGATTTCCACTGTAATCCTGCTGGGTCTTGGCACAGGTGTAGAAAAGGCTTGTGCTCAAGCTGAGCAGTAAATAACTGAACTAGCAATCTTGAGAACTAATGTCAACACTTCCATGGCCATTTCATAGTGCTCTGTGTTGAACCAAGGCATGAGATCTCCATTCTTTTATTAGCTCTCCTGAGAGAGATAGGATAGTTAATATTCATCTTCCTCTGATATGATTTGGTTTCAGAGACTCCATGGGAACCAGCCAGATTAGAATAATAAAATAATAGTAAATTGCTTGTGGCAGAAATTGTATATAAAGTCCCTCTAATACATTCAGTCTCTGCACAGCAACAAGAACATCATAACTGAATTAGACTTTTAACAAGATTTAGACGATTGATGAAGCAAATACAACCTTTAAAACAAAAAGTTCCCTCCCCCCCAGTCACGTCTGAGCTGTCAGCAGAGAAATCTGGTCCACCTCCTTCATGAATTAGTCTCTCTATTTATGTATTGCCTTTCTCAGTGTTCCCATTTGCCACAAAACCGGCCAACCCAGCTTATTTTGTTCTGGCATTATTAAAATTACTATTACCATTGCAAATGCTTCCAAGGGAGATAATATTAATAACAGTCTCTTCCATCAGATCCTGTCAGTTCCTGGGGTGATTAATATTCCTGTCTGCAAGAAGCATTATATCATTTAGAGAGAGCATATTGCTTGGCTCGTAGGCTATTCTTCATAGTCTGTGATGAGTGCATTGTGATCTGCCATTATTGCATTACTGTTTACACAGCTTGAGATGCCTCATAAAGCAGTTAGGAATGAGCCCAAGTTCAGATAGATTCAGATCTGGGAAATGAGAAAACCTGACACAAAGATCTTCAGATTGTTTGGCCCTCTTCATCTCCCACGTCACATCACCACTGACTGTTGCTGTCATCCTTTCCCTACCTGGGATGCAGATGGCAGCTGCATTTCTGTATGTATGGCCAGTGAACCCATCCTTGCAAGGACGATCATAGGCAATCTGCTGGTTCCAAAGCACCATGGGCTCCTTACAATTGTTTTCTATATAAATACTATACTGTGTCTGTGGGGAGCTGCTACTCTATTTTGAGACGTCACTTCAACTCCTTGGCAAGAACTGTCTAGGAGGAATCAAGATCAGTTTTTATTTTCATGGAAATAGCCATAATCAGGATCTCCCCAGGAAGTCTGGTGATCCACTCTCACTTGCATAATACAGACTTAAGTGGAGCAATCTTTATTTTGAACACAAGCCATTCATGGAGTCTATTCCTGAACACACAATGAAAGGTGCACTTTAATTTATGTAAATTATATACAGCACATGGGTTCAACAGCAAGTTGCCAAGGCAAACCCAAGGGCAAATCTTGCTTCCACAAAGTCTGGTCTGTGCCGTAAGTGATGGCCAAAGGTACCTGATTTTCCTGTCTGATCTAAAACAAATGTCCAGGAAGACTTGTCTTCTCAACATCAAAGCCAGCTGATGGCTCCTATGCCTTTAGTGCATAGGTTGCAGGTTATTTAGATCACCTTGTTTCTCAAGTGGTTGCCCCCAAAGATCTTTATGGAAGCAGTCAAACCTTGCTGATATCATGGGGTCAAAGCTGCACAGAAAAGGAGTCAGGTAATCTGGAAGGACAGGTGGATTGCCATTCAGTGACAGGTTGGATGCAGATGTTGGACACCTCAGGTAAGCAAAAGCAAGTCCACAGCAGAAGCAAAAAGATAGCAGCAGCAGCAGAAATAACATCTTAAAGACTAAAGGACTCACTAATTCGCTCTCTTGGATACATACCCCTGTAGACAAGTGTAGGAATGCGAGCAAGATAACTTCCCCTCTAACCCTGGAGCAGAATGCAAGCTGTGACCTCTGGGTCTGTAGAATGTTCAGCAATGGGAAGGTGGCAGGGAGTGTATGATGTAGTGTCAGAAAGCGATCATGATAGAGGATAGGGCTGGTGGCTACAGAAATACTCTCCATGGCTAGGATAGGGTGGCTGTACAAGGTACTCTCTAAGCCACAAAAGATGGCAAATCCACTTTAAACATGGGTATAGAAGAGGTATTCAAACAACAGGGACTTGTTATTAATCTCAGGTGCCATTCCCATTGCCAACAACTGGAGCTGGCTGTTTATTTAACTTTTTGAAAAGAGTAAATGAACCAAAAAGTGAAACTTAACGTGGACTAGATTTACTCAGGTCTGACAAATTACTTCAATTTTAAAATAAATCTAAGGAACGACCTCTCTGAAAAACATGAAAAAAATACTTCAATACCTTTTAAATAAACCATTTCATCTGAAAAAAACCAAAAATGTTTCCTCACAGTGTTCCCCCAGACAAATCTTTCCAACTCCTCATTTTGAAGCAGCATTTTCATTTAAAAATCTGTCCTAAAGGTGGAAGAAAAAATTTTGGAAGACACAGATAATCACAGAACTAAAAGGAAAAATGAAGCTTTCCATTCAAGTTAAAAGAAGCATTTTGGGTGGATTTTGAGATGACGTTTTCTGAGCTGGATTTCTGTTCTTGCCCAAAATAGTCAGCTTTAGTTTAGCTTGGACTAAACCAATCTTCCTCATAACCTCTTCACAGGTTTTTGGACAAGACACTAAACTGAAAAATGAATGTTTGCCCAACTGCACCAATGATCTCACAAAGTACTAAAGCTCTCAAATACATTAATTGTATGAATTTATTCAGCACAATCAGACCAAGGTTAATATTTCAATAGAACTGGTGTGGAAAAAATGAGAAATCCAATCTTGTCCATTCATTGAAGACAGCCAAGGTGACTCTTTGCAGTTTACAACTTTCCACTACCAAGCTAGAAGCACATGGTCAAACTTCCAGTCTGGAACACATTTTTATAGCTTGATTGTAAATTCTTGGAAAACCAGGTTTTATAATACAAACACTGACAAGCCCTGAATATTCAGTGGATACTAGTCAGCACTATAAGGAAAACCAATTAAAATCAGGAAATATACGGCCAGCAGAGATGGTCTGGTCACTGGTATAAGGCATCCACTTTGTGGCATGCAAGGAGGACTCCAAGGGAGTAGGAAACAGAGACATTTCCATTGTAGGAAACAGAGGCAACAGAGAAATTGTGTAGCTGGGCTGGACTTGGAAGTACTCCAGAACATGAAGGGCTAGCCTGGTGACGGACACAAAAGCTGGAAGACACTGGACCCACCTTCAAGTGCCTTAGAGGAGACATGGACTAAAATAGTTCCTAGGCTAAGTTGTTCAGTGTTTTGTACCTCTGTACAGCTTCCCATTAAAGAGACTACCTCTAGTCCTGGACATGGAAATGCAGAGCCAGCAAGGTTCACACACCCTTTAATCACTTATGAGGGGTTAACTATAATCCAATCCTTTCTGTTTGGACAAGTTTAGTCCCTTTAGAGAAAGTATGCTTAAGGGTTGGGGTTTTTTTGTCATGGATAGATTTTTGACATTAATAGTTTGGATATTTCCCCAATAAATCATCTTGCTTGCATTCCTCAGTCAGCCTGCTGATCAGGTCACAACCTGAACACCTGAGTCAAGCTGCAATCACATCCAGGCTGACAAGTCCTTTCTTCTGAACCAGTCATCCACCTGCACAAACCTGCAGGAATCACAAATATGTCTCTGCCTTCAATCCCACAAAGAGCCTCACTCACAAGGATGCTCATTAATTGCTTTTTCAGGCTGCTAAAACAATGCACACAACTCCTGTCTTAAAAATATATATTCTCTAATTTAAAAAGCTGTTTCTTACATGGATCCTTCATGATAAAAGATACACGTCCTCTGAATTCACATCAACAAGAGAAATGTATGTTTGCGTATCAAAAGCTCTCCTGCTCCAGCATGCATTCAGGTAGACACAAACATTCCTGATACCCAGCAGACGTCAAAGCCTAGAGTGCATTTCAGGTCATATAGATTTGTCTCAATAACTGTTATTTTCTGAGTTGACTTCTACAGACAGTGAGAGGAAAAAAACCCAGTTTCATTTAGCTGCCGACTTCCAGTAAATAATGGACAGTGCTACAGAAGTTCTGCAGGAGTTGGCTGCAAGTGCAACTGCTCTGCCACCCTTCCCTATTTATCTCCCCTGACTGATATATACAGCTCACAAATTTACTGAAGGCTCCGACAGTCTTGGGAACAGCTGTAATTTGCAAGCATAAATGTATCTTTGTGTCTGCATTGTAGATACTACATAGGTCAGACTTTTCAGGACAGTGCAAACACAAGTAGTTGGGATGCTGGATACAGCATGGACAGCATTTATGGACAGCAGTGCTGAGATGAACTGCAGTGAGTGCTTGTGCTCAACTGCAAGGAGCAAGTGACAAGGCTGGCCAATTGCTGTCCAATATATCATCCTTATAATTACCTTTGGTGCTGGATTTTGGGTCATTAGTTGGCTGAACTCTATGCTTTTCAACTTGCCTCATCATATACTCCAGGCAAAACAAGGGGACACTGACAGGTTCCCATTTCATTCCCACACCAGGTTTTTCCTTTGCAGAGGTACACAGACATTTGGATATCAGTTAGTGTCACCCTGCATGTGAGGTGCTCCTTGGGAAGCTAAATTAGCTAAGCTAACTTAGCTTGGGAATCTAACCTGAGCCACACATGAATCTCCCTGCTACAGGAGGAGACCTCTCCTTAATAGGGCTGAAATGAGCTAAATCCAGTCATTGAAATTGGAGTTCCTCCATGCCATGCCTGGTCTCAGGGCAAGAAGGAGGTCTGAAGTTCTCTACAGCCACCATGCCTAAGCTCATCTTTCTAGCCATGAAGGCTGACTATGCTCCTTCTTCAGTCTCTGCTAGCTGCACCTGTAAGGTACAGCTCTTTGCATCATGCCCTATTTCCTCATCTGAGGCTAAATCAAAGCCTTCAGTCTCAATATCCACACACCTGGAAGCCCCATACTCTTTTCTGATATATTGGGAGTAGCTAAAAAAAAGATGTAAAACATAGTGGTATTGACTTAATAAATCTTAACGAGTCATTAACTTAATATATACAACCAATGTGTTTTGTTAAGCTTCATAGGAGCCTGTCATGAGTATAAAGAAAAATTCATGCAGCTTTGTTTATACAGAAATCTGTATCTCTGACAGCATACTCCACGGTGGTGTGTTGCTTGTCATGACGGAGGCATGAAAGATATATGGAAATATATCTCCCTGAAGATCACCACAAGCAAACCATGCTTGTGCATGCATGCAGGAACAAGAGTCATACTGTGGAAGCAACAATATCTCAGAGTGTGGTATCATGTCAAGGTGACTTTTAAGTTCCCATTCAGATTTTACACCCGCTAGTTGTCACCTAGTAGCACTCCCACCTACAGACAGTGCAAAAAGGTGTTCCCTTTTATCCCTGAAGAAAAGGCAAAATGGCAAAAACTCCCATTTTACAGTGGAGGCACATGTCCTTTCTGAGGATAAAACAAAGAATTTGATGAACTAGTGAGTATAGAAGGCACTTACTGAATTTAATTCACAAGTCCTTGGATATCAGTAATACTTAGGACGAGTATGACATAAAGATTTTGCTTTTACTACAAAAGGGATATTAAAATTTTTATCTTTGCCATGGGGCTTACAGTATCCCCAAGGCTTGCACTGGTGCTTCCCTCCACCATAAGACATTTCAGAGCTGCCAGCAGTAAATGTCAGGCACTTAACAGTGCTCATGTTAGTGCCGTAAGGTGATACCATTCAGAAAAACTAGAGAAAAGGCCTCTAAATTTCTAGCCCGACTGCTTATGCAGCATGGATATGTTTAGTCCCAGTGAAGAGCAACAGATCTTCATTGACTTCAGCAGAACTGCTGCCACTTATATTGAGAGACATTTCTCTCCATTAGTTGTACATAAATTACCTGTTTGAAATGGATGAGCTCTAATCATGGGCTTTATCCCTGACCTTCCAGCTAACATGTATTTAAATGCTGTACATCTCTTCATAGTGTACCTGCATGAGGGTTCATGATGTTCAGTCCATGTTAACCCTTCTCCCTAAGGCACATTAATGCTTTTAGGTTGGTGTCCAGCAGAAAGGCAGATGGTTTGCCCTGCACCACTGCCTTTGTAATGCCATGACTCTGTGATTGCTAAAATAATTTAACAATAACTTGTCTCATCCTTTTTGGGGGAAGCAAACCTCCCTAAGAACTACTTGCACAGACTATCCATGCACAGAGAGCAAACAGGGTAGAAGGTAGGTCAGAAATGTAGAGTCTTTGTGGTTTTAGAAGGCTTCACATTCTTCCTTGTAAATGTACATGAAGTAACTTCCTGTGTTTTACAAGTACATTTCACCAGAAGAGAACTGCTAAAAGTTTATGTCATACACCTATTAAAGGGAAGGCCATCGAAGAAGTTCCCTGGTTATTCTTAGTGCTGGGTTACTGTTTGTTAACAGTGCTCTCTTCCAGGTTCTTGAAGACCTCAGGATCCTCTGTTGAGTGATAATTATGAAAGTAACTTTGGAGAAATCAACATAGTGGCTGAATCAGAGAAAAGGCAGAGAATATAACTCATGATCTCATTTGTTCCCAACCAGCAGTAGCCATCAAATCATCAACTGCTCATTTGCATCCCCTCAGATGGTACTCAAGACAACAAAGTCTTGGTAGAAAAAGCAAGCTAAAAGATTCCATAAAAAGGTAAGACTAAACAAAGTGAGCATTAACAACCATTGGATGGTCCTGGCTGTTTGTAGACTAAGGTGACAGACTTGCATGAAAATCTGCGTAACTAAAAAGGCTCCAACCCTCAAAGGTCGCCATTGACATGACTCTGCTAAGCCACTTACCAGGAAGCAGGAAACTCTTGGTGTATACTAAGCAATACTTGGTTGCTCTGGTCATCACTTGTGTGAGCATTTGCAAGTGTTACAGGCTCCAATGGCCGAGCTGCTTTTATGATCAATTGATACTTTAAGGAATAAAAGTGTGCTGGTGACAATATCTCCAAGGTAAATGAAAGCACAATGAATCCAAGAACCATTCATGTCCAAAGCTCTCCCTTGCTCCAAACACACAGGCCTGCTCTCAGCTCTTACAGGACACCCAAATACTTTGGGCAAAGTCTGGTAAACAGCTCACCTTTCCTGAAGTGCTTTTGCATTTGCAGCTGCTTCATTGAAAACTTAAAATGTTACAAAGTCAGGATGCTTCAGACCTAATCTCTTTCTATTACCAATCTCTTTCTATTTGCATCTCTTTCTATTCCTACGTAAGACGTTTTTAGAATTATAACAGAAAGTCTGTTCCTAGAGTCCCTGTTTCTGGTGTTCTGCCAAAGTGAATGTTCTCGGGTATTTTGCAGCCTAGCCCTTTCAAACATAGACAAATACTGCTGTTTAGATATGATCTATCCAAAGTGCTCACACAGCACTCATCCCCAAAGTATCCGAGTGCTTCACAGAAATCATCAAAAACTTGTCAGTGTCTTCTGTAATATACTTTTTTTTTTCCTTTTTTGCTTCTGCACCTGGGAACAAGTGCAGGGAGAGCTGGGTGACAACTCAAGCTTGAAAATGAAGAAAGGCAGACAAAAATTAGGCTGGAGATGATGACAATAATTTCATCATCTTCCTTATGATTTTTGAATAAAATACTATGTCTGGTTAAAATGCTGTTCATCCTATAATTGTAATGATGTTCTTCCCTTGGCTTTTAGAGGTCAATAAATATAAGCAGTACAGCAGCTGCTTGGTCCAGGGCTTGATTTAATTAGGTCCACAGAGCCAGCTTGTGAGAGTGGAAGTGAAGCAAAATCCTGTTCAGGTCCTAGTTTGAATAAATTGTTCCAGCCATGGAAGATGACAATGCCAAAGAATTCTCCGCTGTAAAATGGAATATATAGACTTTGCTGGTGTACGGAGGCAAGTGCTGATTGCTGAAAAAGCAGCTATTTTGATCAGAGTGGCAACAACTTACATCAGTCCTCATTTTGCAAGGCATTGATAACTGCAAACACAGATTTGCTTATTCCAGGCAGTCATCAGCTAACTTTAGCAACCCCCAAATTGTGGCTATCAAGGAAGGCAGCTTTATGAGACCTTAGTTGCTTTGCCACAAAATTTTACATAAGGTTTCCAAAGGGTCCTCAAAAGAAAACGGAGTTCAGCAAACTCAGCTTTGAGATGCAGTTATTAGCTTCTTCTAATGACCTATTGGACACATGTATCCCACAATCACATTTCAGGACCAAAATATGCCAGATGATTGTTAACCATAAGGATGTTTCATGATACTTCAGTGGCAACAGCACAGCATGGAAAGTCATTTCAGTTTAATGGGAAGCAATTATACAAGAGAAAAATTAATTTCCACAAGACCTTTTTCTTCCCTGTTCAGTGGAAGAATTCAAACCTTCATTTTCAGCCCTTCCTCCAAACCTTCCAGTCTTCTGAGGAAGGATAACTTATGTGGTGAAGAAATCCCCTTCTCACCAAGTCCTCGAACAGTACTCAGAGAAGAGACAAGAAGGAAGAAATTAATATCAAGTGGCAAAAATGAGGCTGTATGACAAGCTAGTGAGATACTTGAGCAGAAGAAGAGACGATGTGGTGGTCCAGAGAAGTCTTAGGAGAGAGGACTGAATAGATTTGATACAATGAGGGTAAAAAAGAGTTTTGCACCACAGGGGAAGTAAAGAACCATCATTGCTTGCAGACATGGGTGGGACGTTTGTTTAGCTTCATGGTCTCGAACCCTGGAAAAAAACTGTATTTTGCTAAGATACTTTTTATGGGCTCACACCTCATCTAAATTAAATTAAAAATTTTGCACTGCTCAGTCCATGCAGAGGATTTGATCTGCCATGTTTATATTGGTAGCACCTCCTTTTTGTTTCTTACTCCATAGATTAACCTGCTATGTTTAGAGAGAGGAAAGTGTACTGTACTGTGCTAATGAATTTTTGGTACAGCTTAACAGTTTTGGTGAACAAACTGAAATAAGCTGGTTGTCTCTGTCCCCTGCACATCTTCATCTAATGGAATGTAGTCTCTATTTTATGATATTGAGCACCCAGTTTCAGAACTAGGCTCACATCCAGGAGTTGCAAATTACTCTTCACCAATAAGCTGGACTGTGCAAGAGTTATTCTAGGTCAAGATTAAAAGAGCAGATTTGGATCTGGATTTTAAAAATGCTTTTGATTGGGAGTCTCGGCTCCGGCTTTGGGTTCAACTCTTTCTGGAGAGATGATCAAGCTGCAAAATGCAACCCTTTTTACTTTCACTTTTGTTAAAACCCAGAATTTTTTGTTAAGAAAAGGACTCATCAGTGTTAGGACAAACAGAATCACAGCTATAACCCTTACAGTTGTTCTTAGGTTGATAAAGAATTTTCTATCAAAGCAAGATTTCTGCATAGGAAAAATTGTGCTTGGTGCATGTGAGTGGGGAAGGTTTTCTAGGAAGGAAACTTTTTCAAATGCTTCTCAGAGCATTTTTCCTGCTTCCTGATCATCTGGCTCTAATGTGCCCATATTAATCTCCCTCCCAACAGATGGGCAGAAATTGCTGGTCTGCTTATGCAGCAAGTAAATCCTGCATTTGGTCCAGCTTATATGTGTGGCAAGAGGACCATACTATCCAGTGCCTGACTGAAAAAACAGCTCTGTCAAGAAAAGAGAGAATAAAGCATGAAATGATAGAAAAGAGAAAGAAAATAGGAGGAAATTAAGCAAATGCAAAACCAATTATGTATCTCTGAATTTTGTTAAAACCAAAGAGACAGGGAGAGAGAGTTTCATCCTTATGAGCGTATCTTACTGTAGGAAGTGTTTTAATTGCTTTCATTCTAAATTGAGGTGAATAATCACTATCATAGCTTTCATTGGATATTGCATTAGCACAAAATTGTCCCAAATCAGAGATGGGGCAGTCCCTTGATACTGTACACAAACATAGCAGAGAGGATCCTTACCTCAAAAGGGCCCGAGTACAATAAAGGAAACAAGAGGCCAGTGCAGGGAACCTTGTTACTCAAGTGCACAGTGCCCACAGGACACTATCATGCCGTACTGAACTGAGATTTGGTGGTGTTTGAAGGCATATAGCATTTTCACATCTCTTTAAAGTGAAAAATTGAAACTTGTCATAGAAAGCAGATACTTTCACAGGAACACATCTTTTGCTGAAAACTCAATTTTTTTCCAGCAGAAAGCTTTTTCAGTCATTGGATTCCAAGCTGGATTCCATGTGGTGGTTTGTGAGGCCACAGAAATGATGCTCTGTGGTCAGCTCTCTATGGAGTCATATTACCTTCACAACTTTTCCAATTAAAGCTTTGATGGAAAGACTACTTGGTGGAGTCATTTGCATATGGAAAAGAGGATCCAAAAGAGTTGGGGAATCATGGGTCTAGGTGAACCACTTCTAAAATGCTAAGATGTAGAGGACCAATGATTTGGCAGTTACTATAACACTCCACAAAATAGCAATTTCACCATTTGGAAGAATTCCCTGTTCCATCTGCACTTTTTCATGACTACTCCACACACAAACACCAGAAGCCAAGAGATAATTACTTTTATCTCTAGATTTAACCTAGAGGTAAGTACATGCTTTTCCTAAGTTGCTGAAGAAGAAAAATGCATACTGTGAAATCTCTGATAGAAATTGCTAATAGAAAAGCTTAGTTGGGTAAGATGGCCATTCAGAGACGGAACCCCATCTGAAACTATTAGAAGTCAGAAGGGTGCCTGCATCTTATCAAGCTTGTTCTGAAAGGTCTCAGAAGAGCTGGAAAAATATGAAGGCTTTCTTTTATCCTATGGCTTGGCTAAATGACCTCATTATGGAAAATAAACCCTGTTCCAGCCAGCTGTTATCATTTCATCCCCACCCCCCTGCTTATCTCCTTTGAAGTTGAGCAGAATGTAGAGATTTCCAGAGGCAAATGTGAGCTCCCCATGCTCTCCCTTAGCTAAACAGTGTGAAGGAACAGCCTTCCTCCCATGCATAACCCTAACCACAAGCCTCACAGCTGCTCCAAAGCAAGCCACAGAGTCAGCCAAGAAATGCTTGTAATAGAGCAGTCAAGAAGGTGCTGAGAGACCCAAATGCTGTTGCTGGGAAAAACACATTTCAGTCCCTCACATCTGGATCTCACAATCAATAGATAGGGTCACCTCATGTGTGGCCAGAGGCACTGCCAACATACTTAGGAAGTTCACTGCTATCTTTCAAAGGTCACACTGCATGCAGCATGGCAGAATCAAAACAGAAGATACAACTGGAGAGCAGAGCTATAGCAAATGGGGAAGGGTAATTCCACCTCCTATCTTTAGCTCGTCTTTTCAAGGTGTTAAGTTGGAAAGACAGTTTTGAAGCTTAGCTATAAAAATTCATCTCTCATTTGTGTGCTTCTTTTAAATTGTGTTCCACAAAAACATATGAGTCACATTCTTACATAGTATGCCAAAAAAAAATCGAAACGCAGAAATATTTGTTCCAGGAAAACAATTCTTTTCTTTTTCATTTTCAAAGTTTCTTTAGGACAGCATATGCATGTTATTTTCTTTAATTCTTCTTGAAAAACAATTACCAGTGTGTGCATACTTATATTTATAGACAGCAAACATCTGTATGTATGTATATATGCACACAATAATCAGTGTATGTTTGTAAATACATATACAAGTACATATGTAAATATCTATAAACAATAAGCACATTCTATGTATATTTAGATGCCTGACAGTTCAGTTGAACCTGATGAAAAGCTCGTAATCTTCAAAACCAGGCTGTAAACTTACAAAACACAGGCATTATGAGGTTGTTCAGTGGCCAGGTGTCCTGGTTTCAGCAGGGATAGAGTTAATTTCCTTCTTAGTAGCTGGTACAGTGCTGTGATTTGGATTTAGGATGAGAACAAAGTTGATAACACACCGATGTTTTAGTTGTGCTAGGTAA
>NW_008794173.1:3952746-3969295 GCF_000699145.1 Aptenodytes forsteri | reverse complement strand
CGGTCGGTGGGTGGTGAGCAATTGCACTGTGTATCACTTGCTTTGTGTATTATTATTATTATTATTATTATTATTATTATTACGTTATTGTTATTGTTATTACTATTTTATTTCAATTACTAAACTGTTTTTAATCTCAACCCACGAGTTCTTCTCACTTCTACTCTTCCAATTCTCTCCCCCATCCCACCGGGGCGGGGAGGAGGAGTGAGCGAGCAGCTGTGTGGTACCCAGTTGCCGACTGAGGTTAAACCACAACACCAGGTCATGCCAATATAGTAAGATACAATATGTATCAGCTATCATGATCAGTCACTTAAGCTAACTTGACCAATGAGTAGTTTAACTGAGGTCAATTATATAATACTCAAAATCATGTAATTATGGGAGCACAGTCCTGGGAGGTGGCTTGAAGACAAACGTAGGGCCAAATTCTCTTCTGGTGTAATCCTGGTGAAGCCACTGGAAACCTGCTGAGAATGAGCGTCTCCTATTAGGGCACAAGAGCTGTGTACTCGCTCAGTGGCAGTCTTTCACCCCTCTGGAGGGCACCAGTTTATCCTCCTGATCTTTCCAGGAGGTTTATGGAAGGATTTCTGTGAAACTCGGGGCAGATATTATCCAATTTGCCTATTACACCTGGATCCATAGCCCTTAAGGGCAGGTGCCATAGTTTCATTATTGTGGTAGCAAACCTTGCAGGACTACACAGCACCCGCTAAAAATGGGACAGTTCCCTCTCTGTTCCTGCAAAGGACACCTTTGGTAGCCAGGATGCTAAAAAGAAAAAGCTGTGTAATTCTTTCCAGGAAGTGTCTTTTTGTCATTCTGCCTTTAGGCACAGAATCCACCCTAGGATCTATCACACTGTGTCATCTTACAGATGTTCTGCTCAGAGGGTGCTTCAAACTGAGCCAATAGCAAGAGAAGTAATAAAAATATCAATATTTATCAGCTTCTTGTAGTCTGTTTCAGTTTTCTTTAAGATGTCAGCTCTTTGGGCAGGAAAAATGTATTTTTCCTTGGCATGCTTAACAAATAATAACAGCAAATTGACTAAGTGGTCTTCAGGACACACTGTATCTGTATACATGTTCATACTTTGTTCCTCCATAGATCCTAGTCATAGGTTTAAAAATAACATAAATAAACTATTGTCTTGCTAATTAAATCCACATGTGGACCCATGCTATATAGATTCCATTTCAACTGGTTATTTTATCACTTTTTGCACTATACCTACAAAAAAGGTTTCGTGCTAGATTAGTACAGATTAAGCAGATTGGGGTCTAGATATGTGTGGACAGTGTATTTGATACAAGGATGTAGATGGATAAACATGCACATATTTTTCCTTTGAATTGGATTCTTTGCAAATCACTTTCCTAAATTCTCCTTCCTGTTCATTAAAGAAAATTATTAATTAATTAATCTATATCTGGCCTACAAGGAAAAAGGAGGTGGTAGAAAAATTTCAGGAGCTTATTCCTGGTATAAAAAAGGATGGAATGTACAAATTGGCAGGAAACTCAGCTGGGCAAGGGAGTTTTACATGTAGATGATATAAATCAGGGGACTTGCAAGCAGGAGAAAACCGTGCAGTGAAAAACTGTGGAGACAGAGATAGAAGTGCTGAATCAATGATGTAAAGCAGAAGATAATGCATGAGTTTGAAGAGGCTAGGAGACAAGCAAGGCAGGTGCTTTGTTACCAGCTTTGTTTCATGCAGGCCGTGATGGGAGGACATGACTATTACTAAATCTGAAAATGAGGAGGCTACAATAACCAGGAGAGAAAGTGCTAGGGTAACTTTTCTGTCTGAAAAGACAAGACAGTTGAAAAAAGTTCCTAGAGATAAAAATTATTCTGCAAAACCAAGTCACAATTCCCTTGTAGCATTCATAAATAGCCTAAAATCTTGTTTACAGTTGTAATTTCTATTTGATGGAGTTACTGTCAAAGAGATCAGCAACTCCTTTCAGTTCAGAGACTTTTAAATTTAGCAGCAGGAAAAAGAAGTTTGTTGAGTGTGGAATCCACCCCTGCTGCTCCAAAACAATCAGAAACAGGAAAAAGTAATCAAAAGGGAGTTTTAATGAGTTATAGAGCTATTGTTTACCGGGGAGGGCTGAAAGCCTGGAGCCCAAGCCTGGAGGACCTCTGTGACCCTGCACTGCCTCTCAATGGCAAAATATTTGCTTGAAATTACGTCAAAACAACACAATGTGTGTGTCCGAAGGCCAAGGAGGGGGGGGAATGTTGAGAAAAATAGTGGAAATTGCCTGAGTCTCTGAACGTACTGAAGGCTTTCCTTGAAAAACAAGGCAATAAACAGCAGCTGTATTTGTACATTTAAGCCAGCATAGGCAGTGTCTCCCTCAACGGTGCAAAGGGGAAGGCTGTATCTGCCAGACAGCCCAAGAAACAGTTGCAACCTTTTGCTCCACAGCCACCAAGCACGGGGGAATGGCAGGGCTCATCCTGCTGGGGCACAAGGCTGAAGGGGGCAAGTGCCCATGGGCAGAGTGGACTGCCAGTGCCTGCGCAAGGCCCAAGGCCCTCTGTGGCTAGCAGTCCCAGGGTAAAGAGATGCTGCCATCATCTCCTGAGGCTGTCAAAGTGAAAGCTTCACAGGGGGATGAGGAAGCTCTTCTGGAGAGGGGCTGAAAACAGGAAGTGAATTTTTCCAAGGAAATAATTATACAGAAGTGCTGGGTTTTTGAGGAAGGAGACTTTTGTTGCTTTCCCAGAACTCTCACTGAGGTAAAAAAGCACAACATTAACTCAGTGCTCAAAAGCAACAGGACAATTTTACTGTGGTGCTCACCAGCAGTTATTTAATCAGTGTCTGAAAGTAGCCTGCTGCACCTGCCTGGTCAGGGAAAGATAGCATTCCTCTCTGCCTGTCCCTGGTGATTTCTTGGGTGGAAAAATCTCTGCCAAAATGCTCATGACTTGCATTTAATGCAAGTCACACTCCAGGGAATGGGTACAGACTCCACCAGCCTTCCCAAAAGCATCTGAGCAGGAGGAGGTCAACAGGTATAAAAATAAGCAAAAAGATTAATGTTTCCCAGGGAAAATGGGCACATTAAAATGAACAGCAGACCTTCCCCTGGAGAAATAGCAACAAGCTCTGTGAACTGCTCAGACAGCAGAGTCAATGGTGAGAGGGGTGCAACATATAGGCTTAAGTTATGTAGTATGACAGATGACCTGCTCAGCCACACACTGCATGACACAGAGAATTTGTTTACCTGTCCATCAAAGTAATATTCCCAACACAACAATCCCACCGGGGTACCAGCCAGATCCTTGGGAAAAGTAGAGTAAGTGTGATGGTTATGAGCTAGCTGGCCTATCTAGGCATTAATCTCCTGTCTTTTACAAATTGCACTCATACCAGTTGGTGGCACCATGCACAGCTTTGCAGCATCCCAAGAGACTCGCGTGGCAGCTGGGAAGGGACACATTTTGCACACTGCGGAGCTAGACAGGAAGTGACTCACAGCAGCTTCCAGGTTAACAGTCCCCATGCAAATTTTAGTTCTTCCAATACCCAGCTAACAAGCAAGCTTTCCCTTTGCATATCACACCCTGGCCAGCATGATGTCACTAACAACCCTTAAATTTTGTCATTATTGCCACAAATAATCAACTGAAGAAGACAGATGAGAGTCAGCTGCCCTACAGGTAACAGGAAATGCTATTTGACACAGCACTCGACGTTTAACACACATTAAAATTGCTGTTGCTTTGTATATCTGTTTCACTAGAAAAACTGTCAAGCCAGACCAAGTATTTTTATTTCACCAACACCTACTACACTATGAACAGGTTTGTTAAGGCCCCAGATTTTATTTCACTTTTACCTTTGTTAAAATTCCAAATAGCCATGTTTTATCTGCACAAGATCACTTGGGCGTATGGCTTTCCAGGGAAATGTAAAACAATAGCTTTGTCTAAAGACATATAATTTTCTATTAATTCATATCACTCCACCAAGAAGCCAAAGTATTTTAATTAGATAGAATGTGTAAAGTCAGGCTGCAAGTATGAATTTAAAAGCAGAAAACACACATAAAGAGACGTTCAAAGTGGCCACTAAAATTCTGATTCTTCAGCTTTTTGCAAGGCCAATTAAAGATTTTTAGCCCATTAACATCCACAGCACCTACAGCTGCAACTACAGCTGTAGACAATCAGCATTTCTGCAGGTCAAGTTCAAATGAGCTGAGACTGGACTCAACAAAATTAAAGCATTCAGGCCCACTGACTGCATCTGAAAATTTCATACACACTCAATAATACATGCTTGTACATTTACATGCACACACCTGATTTTCTAGAACATGTGCAGTCATGAGCAGTACTAAGACCTACTAAGGTCTTGCATTGCTACAATTAGCATGTCAGCGTAGTTCCATTTGGTTTATCTATACCATATATATTAAGAAAAAGCTCACCTTGATGTCATGCATATGTCTAAATAAGACCCAACTTGTTACAAGTTATTCTGTTAGAAGTATAATCTACAATAAATGCAATATAAATGAACTAATACTACACAGTTTCTCAGCTTTTACCATGCCGGTAACTTTAGGCCCATTTCTGAATTTAGAATCAGATTATGGATTTGCACAGACATACCAGTACCTGTAAGAACATCATGTTTATATACATAAACAGAAGCCTAATTAAAATAATTCTTAATATTTTTGGCACTTATTCTTCAAAACCACAAGCCCTCACAAGCACTCATTCAGCTGTCAATCTGGAAAATGCCAGCATGTCTCAAAATGTTATTTATAAATGAAATGCAGGTCATCAGCTTGACCTTTGGAGCAGAAGAATATATATATATATTTTTTAAGCTGGCAGAAAAAATAGCTGTAGTTTCCTTTCTTGATGAAGGAAAACATGTTTTGCCTTGTCTTATTTCTGTAAGCAAAACTGGATCTGGGAAAAAAAGACATATAGTAAAAGGCACAACTACCCCCGCCTTCCTCACTGCTCACTCTCTCCTGCAATTGTGTAAAGCGAGGAAGTAAAAAGGCTGGTAGAGACTGAAAAACATGTTTTTCTTTGAAAGTCCATCCGCAGAAATATTTATCAGCTGTTGGCAAAACACACAAAAAATAATATTCTTTTTTTAAAAGCCAGAAACAAATAGGTCCTTTTTTCACTGAAAAATGGAGGACGTTTGAAGTCTCTGCTGTGAAAAACATGGTTTTTATTTGCTGCATTTGGTTTTTTTACTGCTCACTAGAAGTCACTGAGGTCTTTTGCTGCTCAGATCTGCAGTACTATCCAGTGTATTTTTGCCTCTTGGTCAGTCACAGTCTTCCTTCTTCATGAATGGATGTCACCAAAGCTACCCATGGAGAAAAGACTCTAAAAACCCACTCATTTATCCAGTTGCTGCAAATAATTGGCTAGTAGAATGATCAGGCAAGGCTGGGTACATGGGCAGAGACGGGCTGTGTCCACACCATTCAGAGCAGCTGGAGCAATACGACCCCTGGCAGACTGCCCTCAGAAAGGTCCCTGTTTTGGAGGATGAAGGAGCCACAATGGGGGCGATGTCTGTAGAATACACCAGGTCCACAGTCCAGTCAAAGTCAAACCCCAAACCTTTCTCTGGTTTAATGTAAGCAGCCTGGCAGGCCTCAGGGTCCAGGATGGTCTTATGGGTGTATAAGGACATCATAAACTAGGAGCTAAATCCCCCTCACAGTTCACAGTGAGTCCTAGAAACAGACTTCTTCCCAGCCTCTCTGGGTCCCTTCTCTCTTCAGCTTGCAGCAGGGAAAGTTGCTCCCAAAGGAAACACGCTTGTTTTCTGAGTCCTTCCACACCAGTGCTAAACAGGATCTGCCAAAAATAGACTTAAACTCTTCTCCCACAAACAGGTGCCCAAGGAAGAAAAAAAAGGTAGAACAAAGTCCTTTATTTTCCCACTTCATTTCCTCAGTGTCCATTATGCTGAAATCACAGCACTTGACAAGACTGTGAAGAATCCTTCATTATGGCAGGAAGAAGGATGCTTAGAAAATGTGGAGAGATACAAAAATGTCCCAGAACTAGCATGACTTGAATTCTAATGGCTTCAGTAAAGAGGTATGCAGAGCACTGCAAGAAATTTAAAGAGGCCACTGTATCTGTGTTATAATGATACGGAAGTAATGGGCTAAAATCACCCTGATACACAACTGGTTCCATCACTGTTGCCTTAACTAAGGCATACAAAAAATGTCCTCAGACTGACCATGAAAAGGGTCTGGTTCAGCCACAGCTAGAGGAAACCAAAGGTGTCCTGGAGTGATGGAAACCCAGGTAAAATATTGTCTAGTTTCCTGAAAAAAAAAAAATTCCAATATCCTGATTTTAGGAATGCAAAGTACTTTTAACCACATTGAGAATATATGAGCTAGTGGGTGCTCCATAGCTCTGAACAAACAGTCTAAAAAATGGTGCAGGGCAGGAACATTTGGGAACACACCTGAGTCTCCTGGTTATATGCACTGAGAAGGGATAGAGACAATGATGACACTATCTCCATTATTAGAATCAATTACATTAATGGATATATGAGAAGAGGGAGTAGGGAGAGGCCAACTGCTTTATAGGCATATGAATAATGAGGCGTTAGTGTGTCATATCTGTCCTTATAAATCAAAACACTTAAGAAAATTAAATAGCTTCTAATAATGTCACTTGATTAAATTGTGTCCCTCTTTTTCTCTGCTTGGATCAAAAGTGGACTCTGGGATCTCTGACCCAGCTTTAGAGGTATCATAAATACTACCACCCAGCATATACAATTATTGTGTGTCTTGTAACTTCAGTCCTCCATATTAAAACCCCTTCAGCTGAACTTTCCTCCTCTCCTCTTGATACCCTGTCACTGAAAATCTGAGTCCGGGATTGGCATGTAGACAGGAGAGAAGGAAACAGAGTGTGGGAGAAGTTGCAGTATGAGTCCGCTCTTTATCAGATGGTAAGGTATTCAGAAAGTATTTTATTTATCAGCCCAGCTGCAGGGAAGATCTTTAAATCAGACTTCACATTATGTTTGACTTGAAAGGCAACCATGACACAAATTTATGGTAAGCCAAGTTTCATTAGTTCCAGGGCTCAATACTTCTGAAAGAAAGTACTACCAGAAAGTGAGCAGAAGATACTCTTGCTCTACTTTGACAAAATAGTTGTACAGACACTTTCTTGTTTTGTGTACACCTTCTTCCCCCAGTGATGTCTAAAAATGTTCAAAATGTGTAACTGGGAAATGATTCATTCAGGAACAGTATATATGTGGCAGTTGTGCCTACAGAACAACAAAGAAGTGCTCCAAAGAAGTGAGCCACTCAGATAACTTCCACAGAGGAATCCTGGTGAAGTCTGAACCTAATGTCAAAATTAGGAATGAAAGGGATCTTTACATCCTTGAACAGCTGCAATGACTTAGAAATGCTTGCTAGAGGCAAAGCCATGCCAGGCAGAAGAGAGAGATCTCAGTGCTGATGCTCCAGATGAGGAGCATATCTGAGTGCATTGGTTCCATAAGGCTTTCATGCATCCTGTGTTGCTTATCCGGCAAAACTATGATCAGTACTGGTGGGGCTTCTCACCATACATACCAGTGCCCACGAGCAAGCTGAAAAAGTTAATTGCCTGGTTCAGTGAGACATGAGTCAGCATTGTAGGAATGCCTCACACCCTTCTTCACATGTACTTCCACTTGAAGCACATTGACTTGCACTGCAGCCAGGCCATGGAATAACACCCCGGAAGCTGGAAAGCACTTGGCCTTCTCTGGACATGGAAGAATAGAAAAAAATGGTCTTGGCTACCTACAAGAGAGACTGAAGAAACAAGGAGGGAGATGCTCAAGATAAGAAATTTTTGGCATTTCAGAATGTCTTCATCCCAGTTTTGGCTCCCAGCAGAGCTGGCTCCAGGGGATAGATCTATCACAAGCAGTTTATCCTACAATCCGGGCCATTGTGAAAAATGTTTCCATATTCTGATCACACCACTTCTATATTACCTCTCCTCACGCAGCGTAACATCAGCTTTTAAGAGCTAGGTTTAGGTTTTTTTCCCCCAAAGAACAAGTCACAGAAACAGTGAAGAACTGGAAACACCGTAGCAGCAATCTTGTGTCTCATTACATTCTTCTTACATTTATAACTAGGCTAAAACAAGAAAAGGTACATCCAGCTTGTATTTAGCTTAAAACCTACTGTTTCTTCACCTAATCTGGTGAGGGGAATGAAGGTGAGCTTGTCTGCTTTATGACCCAGATTGGTCAATCTATCAAAATAAATTGCTTCTCTCAGCAAACTTTGCTTCTCCCTTTAAAAGTCACTTGCAGTGAAAGGACACGCTTCTGTGTGTACGAAAATTACAGGAAACTTAATGAGAAACCCTCCTACTATAAGGCCTCTCTATCCACTACTGGCAAAGGCATTCAGGTGGCCTGGGTTACAGCAGACATAAGCCACAAGTACATAACAGCTTCCCCCTGTGATCAGTAATACATAGCAGATTACTGTAGGTACAGACATACGTGAAATAATTAGCCTAGATTTTGAAGGCAGCCATTCTAGGATCAACAGCATAGCTTGCTGGCAGGAAATCGGATAGTCTGAGGGGATCCTCCCCGTAGCACTCTACTCTCAGGAAGTATTTGGTGAGAAAGGAGTTGAATGCAAAGGAAAGGATAACTTCTGAATGTTGCTGTGTCCTACTGCTCTATTTCCTTAAGCCTGAACACCAGGAAAAATACTCAGACATGCAAATGGCTCAGTTTTATGGGTGGAGCAGACAGGGACAGCTCTGTGGCTTTGCATTTGCTGTGAAAAGGTGATCAGGTAGGTAGAGTTTATGTCCAAAACCAAAAATAAGAACAAGGATTTCTTACTGTTTACCATTTTCACCTATTATATTTGCTTTTATTCTGTGAGGTGCACTTTAACCCTACCAGATACAGCTGACTTGCATGCTTTTTTAAAAGAACCCACCAAATTTGAACTTTAAAGCCAAATTTTTGACTGTCTGTGCAAATACAGAATTACAGAAGTTAATACTCATTTCAGCTATGCTCCACTGGCTCTGCTAGCAATGGTCCCTCAATGATGCAAACTGCCAATTATAAGCGTGTATGTAGTTTTCTCCAGGACTACTGCATTCAAACTACAAGTGATTTTCTGAAAGCTCCACTTCAGACTTCTCAAAGAGGCCTGATCGTAAGTGGGAAACTACTCAATGAACAAAGCATGAGATGTGAATATTTTTTAGTCATACGATACTTGTGGGATACAAGAAGTGGTCATTACAAAAAACAAACAAACAAACAAACAAAGGACTACATAATATTAAGATACTCCATGCAAAAAAACTGAGAGGGTGACAATGTTGCCATGTTCAGTCACCTCTCCAATGCAAAGGTGGAGGGACAATATTACAAAATTGTGTTCCAGAGGTTGCTGACACAGGATCAGTATTTAGTCATGAAGATGAAAAGCACTTACAAATGCTTCCAATGGATAGGATTATCATCTGCTAATTAACCTCCAGACTGTTTAATGAGGCAGCAGTGTGGGCACAGAGGGGTGGGAGCAGTGGTGCACAGAGAGGCACTTTCCAGCATTCAGGGTAGATTATGGCTTGAATTATGACCTCCCACTGTATCTGTTATGGCACCCCAGTGGTTAATAGGAGCCTTCTTTGTCCAGGGGTTGCTTCGGAGACGGTTCCTGTACCTCAGGAAGCAGGGAGAAGAGAAGTTTCCTGTTTTGAAGAAGGTTGAAGAACTATTTTCCTCCAATCAGGCAGCAGATGCCTGGGCAGGAAATGGAGAATGCAGCTGCCAGCCCCACTCTGGGTCAGTGGCTGTGCTAATCAATGCAGCCAAGGTTTACCATAGCCAAAAAGGCCCCAGTGATAAGTGGGTTGCAGAGTTAAGGGGAGGACTTGTGGTGGAAGGTGCCTGGAGCAAGACTGACACTGGAGTGAGACCAAAACAAATCCAAATACTGAGAGGAAATGGGCGTTCGGCTTCCTCCCTATATGTACCTCTCACACAGCACATTGCACCCAGTATATGGCCCTGATAAAAACGAGGCATGTAATTAATTGTTGTGGTTCAAAACAATGCTCAGAGGCAGCAATAGTCATCGCTGTCGTAACCTTTTCTCTCGTTGATGCTTCACTGCCAAGGGAGACTTGCATGTATTGGGGGTGTCAAATGCATGGTCCCATCAAGTGCAGGAAAACAGTCAAAATTTCTCCAGCTGGGTGGTTTTTTTTTTCCCCTTTTTTCAGATGAAATTTAGCAAGAGTGTTTGCTGACCTCCAGGAGTGAAATTCAGCTCTGGCCACAGTAAAGCTAGAACTGCTGTTGACTTTGTTTATGCCAAGTCTCAGCCTTTTTGACTCAGTGCCCAGTTTTTCTTTCACTGACATCACTTTGACACCTGCATACCATTTGACCCTCAATGGTATTGCTCCTCACTTACAGTTGCTCACTTTGAGTGATGTCTGAAGCACCCATCTGCCACCCTTCAGCTCCCAGTTCACAGTTTGATTCTCTGTCATGTTATTTCCTCCAGTGCTTTATGTAACAAACGGTGTCTGAGAGGGTGTGAAAGGCTGGAGAAAAACAAGACTAACTGCAGTAGGTAAAGCCACAGAAGTGTATTTTCAGCTACTTCTCTGTTGCAGGTAGAGCTCTACTGACATTTTGCAAATACAGGCACCAAGTGCTTTGGAGTGCAGGATCGTCACATCCCATCGAGTAAAGATAAACATGTTTCTGGACACATCCTTGCCCAAGCTAAGTTACATTAAATGAAGCTTTGCCTGGGTAAGACATGGGCCAAAACTGAGCAAGGACTTGAGAATTGGGCAGCTGAGAAGGAAAGAAAATCTCCATGGCAGCGAGGAATGAGTGGACCCAACTGTGGCATTGTATAAGCTCTCAGATTTTGTACCATTGCCTACAAATATTCTTTTTTTACAAAAATACTAAGCAATCGAAATCTCAGAAGCTTGATGCATCAGAGGAACCTTGATGGCACCATGAACCTGAATGGAAGCGCATAAACCTCCTTCCTGAGAGGACTGGTGCTCTTGCTAGAGGACCTTTACTGAAAATGGCAAGTGAAACAATCAGATGTTCATTTGATTAAGTGAGAGTCAAAGACATATTTAGAGTATTTCACAGTTGTATTCCTTTGTAAGGAATGCAAACACAGACTGGTCTCCCAGGAATTGACTCCACTATCCTTCTAGCCTCCCTCTCCTAAAGCATTCCGGGGTCTGTACACATCAACCATCCTTCAAAATCTAGTATCTATCTCCTGCAGTCTGTGATGAACTCCCATAACTAGATAATGGACAGCATGTTTTCAGTGTTAGTCATGAATAACTGGTAATTGTAATCCCTCTTCTCTTATGGCAAAAAATAGGTTCTGCAAAAAAGATATGCTACAAAGAAACAAACTGCTGGTACAGGAGAGAATATTCATCATCTTGTAGCTATAACTCTCCTATTCTTCTCTTCCTCTCCACTCCCGTTGTGTTTGTCTTCACTTGTCTTCTCTTGCTTTTGATTAGGATGTAAACTCTTCAGGGCCAAGACTGTGACATACGTTTGACAGGTCCTTTGCTATCAGTTTTGATGTAAAGAAGAGCACAAATGTAGAGTGAAGGCAGTGAGTAAACGGTCTATCAAAGGTACATTGGTGCTCAAAAATATTAAGAAATGATCTTTATGTGCCAGAAAGTATTGTACCGAATTGCTCCAAAATGAGGAGATAATGCTGTCAACTTTGACATGAGCAAGCTTCACTTTAGGACACTTTTAGTTTAGCTAGTTGATGGGCTCCTGGAGGGTCAAGGATTTCATCTCAGTCCCCAAAAGACTTGATAACATTTGTTTGAGTTTCTCTCTTCCGAAGAAGGGTTCACCACTAATCTTTGAGATCTCATCCAAGGGATGGTCCTTCAGCTTCCTTCTCTACCAACAGCTCTCAAGAGAGCATTAACTTCAAACTGCAGGATCCTGGAGTGCTACAGTGCTACAGACTGAAGACACATTCCTGCCAATGCACCTTAAATCCTAATACAACACCTGTCTGGCAATGGCTCTCATGGCTCCCCAGGCAACTGGTCCGTGACAAGCTGTCACGTACAGTGCTGCCTGGTTCTGAGCCTCTCGGTGTCAGGCAGCCTTTCGAGCAGAGAGGAAAAAGAAACCAAGAAAGTGAGGGAGAGATGACATACCAGTCACTGGAGGATATACAAAGTTCCACAGACATAGGAATTTGTCATCAGGCAGCAATGGCATCAGTCTACAACTGTCCTCACTGCTATTCCGTCACAGCAAAGATAAATATCTAGAAGGTGTTTACCTACCAGTATTTACCATAAGTGGCTATTACTATACTCAGCTGATCACAGCTGCCCACATTTTACATTTAATTTTATCTGCCATCCCAAGGAATGCATGTGGTTATTAACATGTATTCACTTTTTTCCATCCTGCTTTAGTAAATTACTTCACTTTTTGTGACATGCAGCACCAGCTTACCCATGAATAATTGAAATGCTTATGTACAATAATGTTAAAGCAGACCTGATCAGCATTAATCCATGCCAACATAGCAGACTTTCCTCTATATACTAAGCCTTTCAGATGTTCCAGGCACCCTTACAGAGATAAACACAACGGATTAGCTGCCCTATGTATTCTGTCCTATGGATCTACACGCTTGGGCTTTGCCAGATCACCAACAGGGATGAGTGCTGTTGAACCACCTCTCCCTGTCCCGTGGTTTCCCGGATGGCATACTACCAGCTAGAATCCACCAGGAAATATCAAAATAACATGAAAATAGGTGATTTCTCAGGCAACTGACACCAGATGCATGTAAAGATTTATAAGGCGATGTTGGTTTCTGAAATTGTACCTACTAGGAAGTAGGAAGTTTAGTTCAATGTCATTTGGGGGGCAAATCCCCCCTTCCTCCCCAATGCTGTATTCTTAATTTGATGCCAGAAAATTTCTTTTAGTAAGGCCACTGACACCAAAGCAGTAAAAAAGAAACCCCAAGACCCAAAACCCAAACCGATAGGCCCTAATGAAGAAGAGATAGCAGGGTGAAAGATCATGAAAAATGCCCTGAAAGACTGCTTATAATGAAGTAGACCTCATCTTGAAGAACACCTCTACGTAATAACATAAAGAGGCTTAAAAATAACAATTAGGATGCATAGGTAGTGTAGTATGATAGACAGAGTCTCTAGAGCTTCATTAAAATGGCATAGTACTAGTTTATGTTACAATGATAAAAAATAAGACTCCAACATACCAGATAGGTCTGATCTACTAGGGCACTTAAGTATATGGAGTAACCCTAGTTAAAACAGATTATGCACTTGCTTAGATTTAAGCATGTACTTAAAAAATCTGCTGGATGGGGACCTATAAGACTAGAATGTTCACCTGAGTTTTAAAATTCATCAAACATTAAATGAATAGTTGGATTATGTTTTGAAGGAAATCCTGTGTTAAAAGTCATTGTATTATTAAAAATTAGTTGGTATTATTTAAAAAGTATATGCTTAATTTATTTCAGTAATTGAGTAATGAAAAAAGATATGTCGATTTCACTTCTAGTCAATTAAGTCGTGGATTCTCCCTGGGGAAGATGATTCCTCTGTGCTGAACTCTGCTTGCTTCAAGGAGTGTTTTATGTGGTGTGGCCTCCACCCTTCAATACTCTCCATTGCAGTATATGCTTGCAAAAGTGGAGGTCCTCTTTTGGCTGCAAAAGTTTGATTTGACCCTTCAGCATCCCCTGAGCATGTTCACACGTATTCACCTTCCCATTCTTCCATTTGTAACACAGATCATTCCCCATTATTTTTGAAGAGGGTTAGAGGATAAACTGACAAATTTCAAGCAGTTCTTTTATGGTTCTTATTTGCATTTAGCTATAAAGCTCCTAAAGCTTTTCATCAATTCAGTACAGGAAATTATACCCTGGATTGTCTTTTAGACTGACAATAAAGGGATTATAAGCCTTTTGCTTACTAAATATACTTTCAATTTTTTTAAGATAGTGATCACTGCACAGATGTTTGTTTCTTTTTCCCTGTTGCACCCAAATTGTAGCTTAATTGCCCATGCAGCAGAGCCCTTGGGGTCCAAAATTAGTCTGAACTGCTCAAGAATACATTCCTTGGTAAACAGCGCAATATCTCGTAGCAGTGCATGTGTTGCATTTTTAACCAACACAAAACCAGTTCAAAGTTCAAACCAATCAGATCTGATGAAAGAGAGGAGTCAGCGACTGCTGGAGGTACCCTGGCACCCTGCCCTTTGCGGCAGGAAGCAGATTTGAGAACAGGCAGACAGGAACTTCTGAGAAGCACTCACCCTTTCCAGAGCTAGGTCACAAAACTAATCATGGGTAATGCCTGCCCCTCAGCCAGAGTCCGAGCTACTGGCATAATGCTAGGGGCAGGAGTTGTCCCCTTGTTGTTAAGTCAGGGTTCTGCTGGAGTGTTTAGCTCCTTTCACAGAAAACGGGAGAGAGAAAAGAGTCATTCTTTGCTCCATGAAATTTTTCACAAATTGGTTGTTTGGATCAAAACCTATGAAGTATCATAGCTCTTTGCCCTACAGCAGACCAAAAAAGATTTTGAGTGAAGTGCACATAAGAAATAGCACAGCAACTACAAGACCACCTGGTCTGTTTGCAGAATCTCTTTTACAAAGGCTTTGATTGCTAGTAACATACTTAACCAACATTTTTCCATTTTGTATCCAGGTATGAGAAAAGTTTGCTACCTAGACTATATTTTTCAGGTTATTAGGAAAATCCCCCAAATTCTGCAGCCCGCATTCTCAGTTCTTCTGTGAAAACGTTTTGTTCCTTCCTGCTGCCCCCTCCCCTAATGCATTAGTATTTTGCAGCTGTTTAACCAAAAAGTTATTCTCCTGGAAAACTTATTTAAGGAATTTTTTTCCAAATCACCTGTAGTGTGCTTGATTTTTTCACTTGTACTTTCTTTTCCATTGTGTCACATAAACTTTTTCCCACACTTTGCAAGACCCCAAATTGCTATTCCTGAAGCTGCTTCAGATGATGCTTTCTATTGACATAAGTTATTTGTGTTGATTGACACAGACATCAAGGCTGCAGGTGGCAAGAATAAATCAGGGACCAGTACATGAAGATGGGAGAGGGCCAGATGACTGCTGGCCATAGGTGGGCCAGAGAAACCCATTTCATTCCATGCACCAGGGCACACACCAGGCATATTATGCTATGAGGGAATATAAAGGACTTTCCATCTCCTCATCTGTGTCAGTCAGAACAGTAATGAAAGAGCTGCTACTGTGAATTTACGCGTCTCCAAAACCATACAGGATTGCAAACACTTGCTTAGAGGTATAGTGATACAACCAGGGTTCCCTAGAGAACCAGAACCCAGCATTCCTGGATACCGGTCTCAGTGGGAGAGACTCAAGCCCACAGAAAGAAGGGCTTAATTCTCATTTTCCTCACTGCTTGCTTTCTCTCTTCAGAGGTCTGTGCACTAATGTGCAAGGTACTCTGCACCCCATCAGTCACAGTGAGACAGCATTGAAAGGTCAGGAAAAAAGAGCTTTGACTATACTACAGAGCATCTGCCAGCAGGATGATGTTAGTTATTAGGTACTTTGCAAAAGCAGAACTAACAGCATCTAAAAGGAAGTTGCTCCGGATGGTGTTAGCAATAGTCCTGATTTCTGTGGGATTCAAAATGTCAAAGCAGGACCTGACTGCTTCACACACACACCCTGGCCTGGACACTGGGCAGATACAACGTGCTGCTTCTCCCCCTCCCCAGCCTGCTAGCATGCAGGGCTCTGGGATGGCTACGAGCAACTGTCCTGCCCTGGGAAGGAATAGCCCCTCCCTGACTAGGGAAGCGACCCTTGGGGTCAGCTCAGCCCTCCTGGGGTTTCTTTGCCAGGGGAGAGAAATTTGCAAAGTTGCGCTTTCTTGTGTGAGCAATACCAGCTCTGCTGGGAAAGGTAGCAGGGCTGTATTATGCCTCCGTTGAGAGGAAGGGGGCGATCCAACCCCTTGCGGGGGGTTAGTGCAGCTGCCAGTCCGAAAACAGGGAGAAGGGCCCAGCCACAGGATGCCTGTGTTAACTTCATTGAGCCAGGAGCTGGTTTATGGGAGAGGGGAAAAGACAGCAGTCTGGAGCCGCCTGAAACTGCTCTGAGCAAGCGTGGTTTGTATGCGAGGGACCGTCCGTGGTTTCCCTGCACTCAGACACCGCTTCCAGCAGCAGGTGCTGTCGGCTCCGCAGGGATGCTCCGGGCCAGGGGAAAACGCCCGGGGCAAGGCGGGGCGGGGCGAGGCCGGGGCGGAGGGGGGCTCCCCTGAGCCTCGTTCCCTGGGGTTTCCTGGGCTGGGGCGGTCGTGTCCCACGGGGGAATGCAGCGGGGCGGGGGGGAGGGGGAGAATGGAGGAGGGGG
>NW_008794173.1:3951622-3951902 GCF_000699145.1 Aptenodytes forsteri | reverse complement strand
CGGCACGCCTCCGGTGCCAGTGCCACCGGGATGGCACCCCCCTCGTTTGGGGACTGCTCCTCCGGGGCTCGCACCCCCGTCCCCGTCCCGCCATCCCTCCTTCGGGGCCGGCAGCTCCTGGGCCGTGCCAGCGGCGCTGGCACCTCTCCTTCAGGCACGCTCCGTTCAGGGCTGGCCGTCCTCTTCCCCCCGCCCCGGCAGGTGCTCACTGGCTCCCCGCGGAGCACCGCGCACCCCAGGGCTGTGCGTGCCCCACCGCCGCCCCCGCCGGGACGGGGAC
>NW_008794173.1:3911657-3951360 GCF_000699145.1 Aptenodytes forsteri | reverse complement strand
GGGGACGAGCAGCGAGCCCGGGCAAGGCGGGGGATTCCGGGGACAACCAGACTGGCAGACCAGGAGGGCCGTGCCTGCTGAGGGACGCGGCTCTGCGCCCACTCTTCCCTCGGACACACTCAACCCTTCACAAAGGCCCTAGGAAATTTGCTGTGACTTTCTTTCCGAAAGCCCGTTTTTTGGGGAGGTGATTTTTTTGCAGAATTCGCTCTCCAAGGCGAACCCAAACCCGTCCTCCTTCTTTCTGTTAACTTCCCAGAATTTTTCCTTGATGGAAACTGGGAAGGTGAAAGTGACAGGATGAGAAGGGAACAGATACTAAAGACAAGATGTTCAACAGTTAAACATTAAAAGAAGTCACTGGAAAATTGGGGCAAACTTTAAATTCTCCACCAACACTTTCTGATTTTCAGGGGCAAGGCGTGTGTGTAAAAAACATAACAATCCAGGAAACAATTATTACTAACTCTGGAGTTATTTAGAAAAATCTAATGCTGCATCTAGAGTTAAAGAGGAAGAGAAACAGTCCCTTTGTGTTAGTCCTAAAATTTTCCACTGTGTTTCCTTGCTCCAGAAGGTGAATGTTGCTGGGCACCTCACTTGCATGGGTACATCCTGAAGCCCAGAGATTTCACCGCTAGATACCTTACCCTACAACTGTCATGTGTTGGGAAACTGTGAATCATTGTTTGCCAAAGCACAGGAACATAGGATTGGAAAGGATCTTTTAGGTCAAACCCAGCCCTCTGCTGTTGTATCAGCATGTCGTACCACTCCTCTGAGTTTAAAGCAAAAGGTTCTCTTTCCCCTTTGAGTGGGGAGTGAGACACGCTGCTACCCAAAACATGGTGACATTTCCATGCTATTTTCTGATCCTGTCTGGACTGGACTCTGTCCCTCCCAGGAGACAAACTCATTTGAAAGTTAAGTGAGCCAGCCAAAAATTGCTTTAGCCATGATGCTCCAACCTCTCTTTCTTCATCTCTCCGTTATTTAAAACAGACCGGCTCTAATCTGATCCTGTTGTCAGTGGAAGAGCAGTGTAAGGTATATCAGATGTATCCATTTGTAAAGACTTAAATTTTATTAGCAGTTTTTATTTTTCAGGAATGTAGGACTGAATGGGACTACCTTCATTACCAAAAGCAGTACCCGTTGTTACAGAACACAAGCTCATATTATTCCTTTTATTAATTAATCAAATTATATCTTAAACCAAAACTTTTTAGGTAGCTCCCTTGCTATTCCTCTCACCAAACTGAGAACCTCTTACCATTGCTAGTTCTTCTAGTTTCCAGACCAGATTCATTGCCATTTATTATTGTGATTACATTGTCCTTTTGCTTAAAAATAGTTCTTTTCCTCCTCTGGTGTTTACCTCCAGGTTGTATTTATAGAGTGCTCATATCCCTTCTCAGCCTTTGTTTTGTACATTCACACAATGCAAGGAATGTCTCTCCCATCAGTGCAAAGCAGAACTTCCTACTGAATCTGAAGGACAGGGGCATTTATTAACTGGCACAACTCAGGGACCAGCATTAGTGTGATCTGTGTATTACAGTAAGTAATACATAGCACCGGTAAGCAGAGTCGTATGTGCAGGCATATATGGCAGCCTTGATCCCACAGAAGTTAAAATAATGACAGACACAAAACAGGAAGGGAGATATGGATTATCCTCAGAGATGCGGAACTGATATGAAAAGAAAGATGAAGCAATCCACCCAAGGTCACAGGAAATCTGTGGTAAGAGACAAGAGGCAGACCCCCGTCTCCCAGCCTCATACATAGGACCTTCCAGCCTCTAAGTACCGATTTGTTTGCCAGGTGCTGAAATGTTGCTGCTCATAGGAAGAATGTACACATGTTAGACTCCAGATTGTTCAGAGGTGTAAGCAGACTATATATTCTTTCAGCCGCTACTGAAAGTGATACAGGAAAAGCTGCCATATGTACCTGTCAGAGAATTTTAACCAGCATCATCTTCGGCTCCTAGGAAGCAACATATGAAACAACAGGTGAATATAAGCTGTCTGCTGCAGTGTGAACTTCCTGTTGTGAAATCACAGCCAAATTGGAAACATCACAAACACAGTTACATTAAAAAGAAATATATGCCAGTAGTTTAGAACCAAGATTATTTAATTGTCATGTACATGTGGTTTTTCATAGTCAGGCCCCCCAGCCCTACCAAGACTTATATGTACAGTCTGCTAGAGACAGTAAAAATGCTGGAGAAATTTCAGGATCAAGATTTTTTGGTGTTGAAATTCATCCTTTTCTGATTATATTGTCTAGATTTTTCCCCTTCCCCAGCAGTGTTTCTCTGAGGGATGTTATGCTGTTGTATTATATTTACAGTTGGCTGCAGTAAAGTTATATAGTAAGAGAAATTTGTAAGGTATTGATCTGATATCCCAGAGTCATAATGCATTGATCTAATCATAGAGGATGGATTCTAGTGACTGTACAGAACAGCATTTTGTTTCTGCAGTGGGATGTGATCTGACAGCCCAGCTGTTAATATTTCAATTAAGATTTGTAAGAAGACATAATTCCCATGGGATAGTTACTACTGACTATAGGTCTCTCTTCACACTAGTGGAGCCTTCTTGCTATATACAGAGTACTTTTGATCACGCATTTGAAGAACATACACTGATAAGAGAGGATAGATGGTTTTCAAAAGTATCAGACTTATGCAGGAGCTGAATTTTCATTTTCATAAATGTCTGAGGCATTTAGGAGCCGATGACCTGCTGACTTTGAACAGGACCTCAGATCTAAAGTGCCTAAAGCCCCAATTCTCAGAAGACACTTAAGTATCTAATTCCTGTTCAAGTCAAAGTGGGAGCTGATACCTAAATCTGGACTGAGGTCCCATTTGAAAGGAAGACTTGCAGTCCTATGTCATTAGAAAATCCTAGTCTAAATACCTTTTCCATTTCAACTGACTCCCATGGAACTGTTTTCATTTCTTATGTAACTTTTGTTATTTCAAACTTTTCTCTGACAGTGTGAAGTGATGCATTTACATGCTGTAAAACAGAGAACTACTTTTGCAGTGAATATTGCAAAATTAATGACATCTCAGTTATTTACAGTACATCCTGGGGTCCTACCAGTGACAGCACTGGTGTTTTATGAGTCGAACCCCTCAAAGGGATTATACTTTCCTTGTAAATCATGCTACCTCATCTATTTAATGTCCAACATATTGAAGCAGGTTACACAGCTTATGCTGGGTACTTAATTCAGAATGACATTAAAATGGCTTATCTACATAGGCAGCTTAAACACGCCCTCACTGTCTGACTTGGACAGCTGGCAGAATTGTAATTACAGGTTGGAACCTACAGCTTCCTGTACTGGAAAGGTAATAAATGAGTTTTAGGAGACTCTGTGCTTGGCTTGCCTTACATTCCTGGCAGCATTACTGTAGTGGTTGGTGCCCATATTCTGGCCAGGTCCAAAAACAGCTCTTCATCTGCAAAGAAGAGCTGTCCATTTCACTTTCAGTGAAGCTCCATATGTTATTTTGATAGGAAGCTCTGTCTACCATTCTCTCAGAACAATTTCTTCTCTAAGGAGTAAGCACCATGGTCAAAATATAAACCCACGTATTAGACAAGCTGAAATAGACACAGGTACAGAATTTCCTCTCTGTCCTGCTTTGTAAGAACTTGGTGTTGTTTTGGTAGCTGAGGTGTGGAAACTTCTACCTATGACTGTACAGTGCAGTCATGCTGTTTCCATGAGTTTCTGGGTTTGTGCAGCACTTGGCACACGTGGCTTTTGTCAACGGTATGAGGTCTCAGACAGCCCTGTCATGCTCTGATGCAAGAGGGTGAGCATGATGGCTGCTGGTATAGGATAGGTTCTTTATGTCGTTGCCTAGTTCATAAAATAGAAATGCTACCATGAAATAACTTCTATCCCTCCCAGTCTAAATAATTTTTAAGTCTGTAGTAGTGTTTTGGCAAGTGACATGTAAATGAATTGCTATATTTACTGCTATTCTTAAGGTTGCTTTTCTCATTTCCTCAATAGTGGGACTTTGCTTGCTTCAAATGGGGAATTTGATCCCAATCTTTGGAAGAAGTTACAGATTTGCTTGATAAAGGCAACTGTATAGATGCAAAGACATACGTTGATGTCTGTGTAGTATTTTAGTAGCACATTCTGATTTAAGAGAAAAGTGTTTATACAACAGAAATAAAGTCTGGGTTAATTAGACTGAGGACTGGCTAATTGGCAGTAGCAAATCTCTGTAGTAGTTATCTCTGTAACATTATCAAATGGTGGTATGCATAGTGCTGGGACCAGGATTATGTTGATACTGTCCAACATTTTCCTTGGTAGGAAAGCAAATAGAAAAGTATCAGATGACAAAGTTCACTTTATGATATAAAGATTGGTGAAAGGATAATTAACAAAGTAGGCAGGGCAATTATATAAACAGATCTGGATCATTAAGTTGGATCCATTCAAACAAATTACACTTAATGCATATTATAAAGCTCTCAGTTTAGAGACAATGAACAGGCAAGACAGCCTTGGGAACAATTTAGAGGTCAATGGACAAGCAAGTCAACCTGATATAGTAATAAGCTAATGGAGAATAGTGAGAACTGGGTCTAAGAAAGTACTGAACTCTGTAGACAGCATCATCAGTACCCACTGTGGAATTCTTCCCATAGGTCTGCCCCATGCATTTTATAGGGGCTATTGGAAAACTGGGAAAGGTTCAGAAAAAATCCAAGAGAACAGACTTCAGGAAAGGTGAAATTGTCCAACTGCAAAGATTTAATGAGCTCATTTGTTCAGTTTACCAAAAAGAAGAATGTACCAAGACATAGCTGGAGGGAAGTATATGTCTTCTCCAGAGAAATACTGAATAATACAAGGGTCTTTAACCCAGTGGAAGAAACAATAACAAATGCTGGAGACAGAAGCTGAAGATAGAAGCCAGGCAGCACTAACTGGAAATAAGGGCTTTGTTTTAAAAATGAGCACTTCATTACAGGGATAAGGTAAGGATGATACTAAGGTATATAGTCCACCTTTTGCTGACTTCAGACCAAAGCCTTCTAGAAGACAAGTTTTAACTTTATTCTGATATAGCTGAGTGAAATTATACAGCTCCTGATCAGAGCTGAACGAGACTTTCTGATGCCCTTGTCTGGATATTCCCCCTCTACCTCCTGTTTCTCAGGCCCTTTCCATCTGTGGATTTCAATCCCTTCTTCCTGGGCAGAAGCAGTGACGGACAGGACTTGTGTTCATTGGTTTCCACTGGGATTCTAGGTTTGGCGCAGTCTCATCCCGCTGTTGCAATGTGGTCCCTCCACCTGCATTGTCACTTCCATCCAAAAGCTCTGCAGATCCCTGAATTTTGCAGTGCATTTCTGTCCTCTGTCCTCAATGTCTCTCCCATTTTAACATAGTTGAACTAATGCCAAAGGCATGAAGAAAACAAAGGTCCACAAAAGTTTGTTGGTCAGAAAAAGCTACTTTCAGCATCTTAAGAGATGCCTGAACTGGATTGTGGCACCAGCCAAGGCTGGAACTAGTATCTACACTGTGGAGCTAAGTCATTTCTTGGGCTACTGTCAAAGACCTGGGCCTGGGACATGTCTACAAATATCCCTGCAAATGTGAAACCTCAGTGTTTAATTAGGTCTTCACCCCAAAACCAGCTGCTTGATGGGGGGGGTTTGTTGGTAGATATGGTCCCTTATAAACCTTAATTAAATTCTAGGCTAATTCCTAAATCTGGAGAACATTTGAAAGTGGGTAGTTGCAGTGTTTCAGGCAATACCCCACTACAAAATGTTTATTCTTTCAAAGAAACACTGAAGGCTGTATGGGTTGATTGCCATTCCAGGAGAGCTGCTAGGCTACTGTTCACTGCTTAGAAACTTGGAGGGGAGGAGAGTAATATAATTTTATATGGGCCACAGCAGGAGTGAAACCATGCTGAAATGCAGGTTTGCCTGAAGGAAGGTGGGTAAGGAGAGGAAGCAGTCCTTGTCAGTACAAGGAAGCATCGAACAATAAGGGGAGGAGCAGGCTAAAGAAATTCCTATTCCCCAAGAGTTTCCTTTTAAGCACAAGGTGGGTGTGTCTCCCTCCAACATAAAACACATCCTAAAATAAACATGCACATTTATTTGTGAACATACACATTCCTTATGGTGCAATGTTGTTTTGTGTCCATTTAGAAGCTACAGCCAGAACCTTTCAAGTGGCTCAGACAGCAAAGGAAGCAGAAATTGAAGCAGAATGAAATTGTCATGATAAAAGGCAAACAGTGGTGCTTTCTTTTCAGCAATTGTCTGGGTTATTTTTTAAACAAACTCTTGTACTCCTCCCGCTGCCTCCCCCCCAAAAAAAATTAAAAAAAGGAAAATTGTTTAAGGAGCCTCATGAAAGGCAAGATCAACACACAGAGCAGTTAGGAAAAAACTGTGGAAGGAATCAGTAGTGACCAGTAGCTGGCACAAGCGGGTAAGAGTAGGACATCACAATGCCTATTATTACCATACTATGAACAGGGTCCATTACCGTAAGTTCTCTTTAACTAGCAATGTTACTGAAGGTAGCAGAAGGAAAAACTCAAGATTACTTGATTCCTTTTGCTGTGGAAAATTATCACTGGAGGGAAAGTGGGTAACTGTGTTTAAGCTATTTTTTTTTTTTAAGTGGATGTCTGCATGGTTATTTTACATAAAGGAAATGAGCTCATTACATTATTTTATTTCAAATTTGTTTGTAAGACAAAGCTTGGGAGATACTGGCATTCTCTACAGTCCAGTCTTTTTCTCATTACTCAGTGTTTCAGTACAGACACTCCATCCGACAAGAACATGAGAATGCTGAGACTGTGCTCAAGCCTTGTTACATCCCAGGAATGGAGTAGGTATATTTGTGTCCTACTCTTGGATAGACATTCCTAGGAAAAGGCAGACGCTGCAGGAAGTGGTATAATACCTCCAAAGTGGTGTTTCTTCCTTGGAGTTAGTCTTAAAAATGCCTCATTATGGTGGTAAGGGGTCCATTGCTGATTTCTGGTGGGAAAAGTGTAAGGACTCAGTTTTAGCTAATAAAAATTTCATGCATTTTACTACCAGAAAGTTAGTTTAGGATGTTCAGTCATTGCAATAACTGATTTAAAAATCCAAAAGGTAGATCTGGCTGGGGAATCAGGCTTACAAGATACTGAACCCACTTCTATTCCCCCCATGTTTTTAACTGGCAACAGTTTTCAGCACTCTGCAGCCTTCAGCTGTTGCAGACTTGCTGCTGGCTGCAACAGAAGCAATGGTACTTCAGCGATGGTGAAGTGTTTGGCACATGTTTCTAAAATAATCTGGAGGGAAAGATACCCATTCTGTGATTTCAGTAATCAGACATGCCCTGCAGCTCAAAGCAGCAGTGGATACTGTGAAACAAGAGTACACGCTACAGTACTGGAGACTGGCGAATATGCAGTTCTCTCTCCCTCCTTTTCCACAAGTTGTTTTAAGCCTCCCACACATGAAGCTGGATTGGATAAAACCCCAGATACAGAATAATTCTTAATCAGTATATGCAATAAGGCACCTGATTAGAACAGACTTTTCACTCTTTCTGGGCTGAGCTGAGATCACTGACTCAGTTTTTAACTTAGATGAAATCTCTCTGGTGTCTCATAATTCTAGAAAGACTGTTTTCGGATCACATCAGAATGCCGAATTGTCAGCATCTTTCTGTGTATTGGAAGAAATTTCAACAAGGTTAAGAAGATCAGAAGAAACAGCCTCTTGCATCTCCCAGAGTCTCACCAAACAAATATGCCAGTATTAGTTCAATACAAATTACTCCAGTTGGACTAAGATAACAGTAAGAAAAGTACCATGACACCAAATATCAGAACAATCAGAGAATCATTTTTAAGCAGTTTGCATTCAGTATTACTTTATTCCCAGTATGGTGCACAGCTGAGTTTTAATTGTCTTCACTTCCAAATGTCAAAAGTCTGCATTCCAAAATACTCAAAATATAACAACACAGTAGCTACACTTCCTGAAACTTATATCATGATTTAGGATAGGATTTCGCATAGGAACCGTGTCCCAAATGGTGTCTCTTGAGATGCTGTTCCCATATTTCCTGTGTGTAAGGCATGAAGATTTTGCACAAATAATTGTTCCTGTCTCTCTCATGGTGAAATAGTTGGTCCTGTGCTTTTCCTTACAATGGAGAGCTCCCCTTTTTCCACTAACGTGTTAATTAAAATTATAAAAAGAATTAAAGATTCCTGATTGATTAACCATGTAATTACCTATTGATGGCTAGGAAACATTAGTAAGAGCAAAACCCTTCTCTTTACTTATTACCATCTGTAACCATTTGGTACGCTGGCTTCTTCACACCATGTATTTAATCTCATCTAAAATCTCATGAGGGAGGATCCCTATTGTTGCCTATTTATGCAGCCTTTCAGCATTTCATTTAGTTATTTAAAAAATATTAATTTCAGGACCAAGACAGCTGGAAATGGTTGTGGCATGTAAACTGTACTGTGAGTAAAATGGCCATATATGACTTAATTTATCTAGCTTCAATCTAGCTTATTGTCCATCTGCTTGAATTCCCCTACATGTCTGTCAGCACTTCCACTAGAAGTAGTTTAGAGACCCTGGCTGGCCTTATTTTGCAAGATAATTAACTTTTTTAAAGTATATTTTGATGTTCAGAGAAGATTGTACCTGCAAGGGGTCCTGGCATTTACAGGAGGATGGAGGATCTTTTGACTAAAGAAAGGACTGAAGAAGCTGTACACTGAAAACTGAACTTAAGTTTAAACCAGTAACTCTCTTCATGTTTTGGGTTGAAGTATTTCATTCAGTGCATTATAGCTCAGCTGCATAATCAATGTAAAGTATTAGCCAAACTTTTAGCAAACCATCTTATCCCTGATGATTATGTTGGTTGACAAATAAAATGTAACTCCATATTTTGTTACCATGGTAACGGCAGATGGGAAGACTGTGTGTCTGAGCACCAAGTGTTCACTTCAGTTTGGCTGTGTTGAGTTAAACCTTGATCTGTTGCTAGAACTAATTTTGCTCAATGCTGAAATTCTGCAAACTACATATTGAAATTGAAATCATTGCTACAAAGTGTTTGTACTGTGTTATAAGAATAGCTACTATGGCTGAAAGGCATTTCTTTGCAGGGAAACACTTCAGCATCATTGAATCAAGGTGTTCATACTTAATCTTAGGGCAAACAGATTTCTGGGGCAGAATCAAAAGGTCTCTAATGTCATTAGTACTTCTGAGTGTGGGAGGTGTTACCCATCTGTAACATGATATGTTATGATACACCCTTGGCTCTGCAGCTGTACATCTTTCTCTCCCCAAGTGTGCTAGGGCTGCATCTAGTTCAGTTCAGTTCAGTTTTGACCTTAAACCGTGTTCCCTGGAATAGCTACAGTGCCACATGGAAGCACAGTGCATATGCTTTGCTCCTTCAGTTCTCTTTTCAGAGCTGAGCCTTTTATTGGCTGGACTCCTTCTGCATTAGAAGTCACTGGTATAAGATAAAGTCTACTGTAGGATATATTCCTCTGGCTTTAATAAGAAACCAAGATGACTAACGTGGCTTTTCTCTCTTTTCTCCAGAAATCACAAAGCCACCACTAGCACCGAAACCAAAGATTACCGGTCATCTTTCTCCAGTAGCTGTCTCCAAATTTTCTCCTTCACTGCCAAGGGCTGATATTCTTCATAACCCGAACTCTATGTCTAGGGGCCCCAAACCACCTATTGCTCCCAAGCCAAAATTCTCAGCTGACACTGAGGGCAAATCCAGTGTTTATACCAACAATAACTTAAATAAATGCTCAAATGGGAAACTGGTATGTCTAGATGGACAGCTGCATGAAGGAAACCAATGCAATGCTGATTGCCCAGAATCTGAGGCAGATAATGAATACATTGTAGTTCCTGAAGCTCAGCTGACCAGCAAAGGCTGTAATGACTTGGAACATGAGCACGATCAGAATGTAGATTCCTCTGTGGAAAATGAAGTCTCGGAAACTCCAGAAGAGGTAGAGAAGGAAGAGGATAACATTGCTAATGATGAGGATACCAGTAATCAAGAAGTCACCGAAGATGAGCACCATAACTCTTCAGATATTGCTGAACCAATGGAACCAGACTCTGAAGAGTCAACCAGAGACTGTGACCAGTCGGAAGCACTTTGTGAGGAGTCCTCAGATGCCCCTGATGGGGATAATGATGCTTCCAAGAATGTAGATGGAGATGAGGATGTTGTAGGTGATTGTAGTGAAACCAAAAACAAGGACGAAGCTTCTAACAACCTGGAACTGGTTAAGGACAATAGTGATTGTAAGACTGACAGTGATAACATTTTGCATAGAGATGAGGAACTAATGGGTGATATCTGTAAAGATACCATTGTAATGCCATTACCGGCAGATGAATCAATCCCAGGTTGTGAGAAGGCAGGGCAGGAGGAGGAGGAACTGCCTGAGATTTTAGAAAAGGGAGATGGGTGTCTAGCACATGATGGTGACCACAGTGTGCATGCAGAGCTTGATTTGAACATGGAAGGGGAGTTAGAAAATGATGACTGTGCAAGCCCTGACATGGTGCTCGATGAGGCCAGTGAAGAAACAGCTCCTGGCTTAGAACTGTGTGAAGATGAACCCAATGCTGAAAATGGTTTAGGAGAGTCCATCCATCAAGCAGCAGCTGAAGTGGAGGAAACAGACCTAGATGAGCACAATAATACAAACACAGAAAATGCCAGTGATGGCTGCCAGATCACTGAGAGGAGAAGTGAGGAGAAGACATCAGAGGTAGCCTGTGAAGCAAGCAAAGACCCTGGGAAAGGGGAAGAAGAAACTGTGAATGCAGAGAATATGGATGATGGCTGTAAAATTGCTCCTTGTGAGAATGAATGTGGTGAGGAAATACCCATGGAACATTCAGATGAGAATCTTCAAACAGAAGATTCATCTCTGGATGAAGATGGTGTGATCTCTGATAATCTACCTAGTAGTCCAGGGATAGAGCCAGAGCTGGAAGATGTGACTGTTGAAGAGCATAGTGAAAGTATTGTGGAAACCTCTAAGTCAGATGAGCTGCAACTTGAAGACAATGAGGTGGAAGCAAACAGCCTCAGCAAAAGTGTCCCAAGTCCACCTCAACAGGTCCCACTTGAGGAGGAGTTAGAAGTCTGTAAGCATGGCAAAATGAATGTAGAATGTGGAACCAAACATGTCTTGCGTGAAAATCTAGCAGTCCCTGAAGTGGTCATTGTGCCTGAAGAATCAGAGGAAAGAGAAACTAGCGGTGATTCCCTAGATGACCCTTACGTGCTTCCCGCAGAAAATGAAATTGCTCATGATGGACAGACTGATTTAGGAGCTGAATTAGGCATGGATGGTGAAAACAACTTGCTGCCCATTGATCGTAAAAGCATTGTCACTAGAACACGGTCACTCTCTGGGAAAATGCCGGGCTGTGTCCCAGAAACAGTTCCAGAAGAAACTGGACCTGAAACTGATTTACCGTCTTCCCGCAATGGCTCTGGGACAGAAGATTTAAGCAATAATTTATTTTCAGTGGAAGGAAAACCAATAGAAGCCAACAGGGCATTACCAACCAAATCAAGACGTTTCATTTTGTATCCTCGATCTTATTCTGTTGAAGGGAGAGAGATACCTGTCTCTGTTTACAGAGAAAGTGATGGCTGTGTACTGGATGATGGTAGAATAAAAAGGACAGAAGACAACTTGTCTTTGCCTTGTGTCAATGGTTCCTCAGGTAGTTTTTCCCAGAGAAATCATCTTTCATCATGTGGCATATCTACTCCATCCTCAGTTGTTGATATACCACCTCCTTTTGAACTTGCCTACATCACCAAAAAGCCAATCACTAAAAGTTCACCTTCACTTTTGATAGAGAATGACTCACCTGATAAATATTCCAAGAAAAAGAAATCTTCGTTTAAGAGGTTTCTCACTCTAAAATTCAAGAAGAAAACTGAAAGTAAAGTCCATGTAGATGTTAATGTTTCCTCTTCCAGGTCCTCATCAGAGTCTAGCTATCATGGGCCTCCGAGGCTGATGGAGCTGGACAGGAGGAGCCTAAGTAGCTCACCTCAACTAAAATCACATGTGGGGAAGCTCCGTGCATCTGAGTCTCCCTCAGCTGTTCTTTTCTATAAGGATGGTAAAAGAAAAGGAACACCCAAGTCCTTCAGCAGGAGTGTGTCAAGGGTGGAGTCCTTCGAGGACCGGTCCAGACCTCCTTTTATGCCACTCCCATTAACAAAACCTAGGTCCATTTCTTTTCCCAATGCCGACACGTCTGACTATGAGAACATTCCTGCTATGAGCTCTGACTATGAAAACATACAAATTCCTCCTCGAAGATCCACCAGAGCAGGAACTTTTACTGAGTTTTTTGAAGATCCCAGCAGGGCATTATCTGCTGCTAATGAGAATGACGGCTACGTGGATATGAGCAGCTTCACTGGCTTTGAGAACAAGCAGCAAGCCACAGACCAGGAAACAGAAAGGTACTGTAATAAATTATTATGTAAGACCTGCTAGCCTTGGCCAAACAGGCAAGGCCTCCCCTGCTAGGTATCGTAGGCAGATCCTCCCATGTTACTTGGCTTATACCCCCTCTCAGGAAATGCTTACAAGAAAGATTGGAAGAATATAAGATAAGCCTTTATCAGTGAAAAAAAAAGACACCAAATTAACTCTTTACCTTGTAAACGTATACTAGCAAGTCCACTGGATCTGGATCCTATGGTTTACAGATATAGACCAAAGAACATTTAGAAATATTTGGTTTATCCAATGGATCGAATTTTTGTGGCTTGGGGGGGCACAGAGACCTTGCTTTGTTCTTCAGTAAGAAAGGTTTCTGACTTCTTGACTGAATGAAAAAAGAGCCTATTTGCTGGAAGGGGTCCTGCTTCACTTTTTCATTTCTGTCAATTTCTCAAAGCAACTATATATATATATACACATATATATATATATAAAATTTATCTTTCAGTGTACATCAGTTAAGTATACACCAGAAAATCCCAAATCATGAAGTAATCACACTAGACAATATTTTAAAAATTGCTTTAAAGTCTGTCATTATGGCCCTTTGACAGAGCTGCTGATTTATAAATGAATTAAATAGCTCTGAATCATATAGTCTGAAATCATATGCATTGCTAACATTAATAACAATCTTTCATCCCATTCCAGTAGATTATTTGCAAACAAGAAAACGTCCATTTCGTAGCTACATAGAGGCAATGCACTCTAGACTTTTGAATTTCAATTTGAATCTGTCGTCAGATTATAGCATACTATCAGTGGAGTGCAGAGATGTAAATAAGAAGAGTGTTTTCCATTAAGTTCATGTTAAACAGGTAATGAGAAAACAAGGTGCAAAGCAAATGGATGAAAAGGAATGTCTTTAATGCAGTGGCATTTTGTTCGAGCTGTATGAAAAAGATAAACATCTTAAAAGCAAGGTTTTCATGTCCATTTTCATCTGTCATTCTCCGTCTAAAGATTTAATACTCCTGTTTCTTTGCAACATTTATTTTTTTCTGGTCCTCTTCCCTGTCATTGTGAATGGAACAAACCATGGGCATTTCACACATCCCTCTTTCCATATTTCAGACTTGGGGAGTAAAAGAACTTTTCTTTAACATCTCTGAACGAGTCTTGCAAATCATTTCTAAAACAAGAATGATGTACAGTGCTTTGTCTTTCTCAGAGAGGCGAGAATTGGCAGGGGTGGGGGAGGTGAGTACGACATGGGGAAAGAGATTGCATCAATGCTTAAGCTGTGGATCCAAACGTGTCTGAAGCTGAGGGGTCTTGGCTACAGGCCTGTGGTTTAGCTCTTTGGAGATGTTGGCTGCCTACAGTGTTGGGAGCCCCAGTGGTGCTGACACTGGGACATGGTGGAGTACAGTGCAGCTTCACAACACACACAGCCACATCCCCAGAGCAGTGCTCAGCAGAAGCTGCATTAGCAGGGCCTGATGGCCCATTAGTCACACTGCTTTCAACGGGTTGCATTGCGCCCAGCACACTGACGTTTGCTCTTGGAAAAGCTGGCCAATTCTTTGTGTCCATGAAACGCCGCCCATTTTAGGTAGGTTCTTGAAGAACCAAGTTAAAAATATTAAAACTACGTCAATTGCTGTGACTTGGGCCCATTTATGAACTTCCTGTGGAAGCCTGTTGTTTCAAAGGGAGAGCCAATCCAAACTGGTTCAGGAAGTCTCAAGGTCAAGGCGTGAACATAATTTTTCAGTCTGCTGCTTGTTGTGCATGCAGTTTTTGCTGTTGGGGGAGAAATGAAGGCTAGGCTCCTGAATAACCCCTTTATCAAGATAACCGGGGTGGAGGGGAAGAGCATCAGGCAGACAGCAATATACATACATTGCTGCTGAGATAGCTATTATTTGCTATATTTGTCAGGATGTTTTGGACAAAGACACGCCTGAAAAGCTTTGATGAAATGTAAATGGGTAATACACATCCAATGGCATAATATACTTGGAGAAACAGTGTATGGTCTGATCGTAAAGCAAAGCAAATCATACAAGTACATGTGCATGAACCTATTTACACATGCATACATGATGTATGGACATGGATGGTTTATTTCCTGCTAAAGCAGTTCTGCCTAAAATATCTCCCAATGGATTTAAGCTTTCTAGTATGAATACCTATCAAACACAGCTTTACCACAACCACACAGGGGTAAAAATTACTTTGAACTCAGCCTGCTCATATCCTGAGGCTTATTTCAACCATTTGAGAGTACAAGTGTGTTGGATTAAACCCTTGCAATACGTGAGACTTGAGCCCATGAACTTCACTTTGGTGTATTCACCTGCAGAGCACTGGTATTTAGCATCTGCTGATACCTTATGGAATTGCTACATTTTGATGAATGGCCAAGTACAACTCTTTTTATTACATTTCAGAGAACAGAATGTGAGAGTGCTATAAAAGATTATAATAATCCAGGAATCTCCACTGCTGTGTGTGATTGGGGAAAAGTGGGGTGGGAGCAGGGCTTACAGAAATTGACAGATGAGAAGATTCACTGTTTAATTTTCTTGCTTAAAAGGAAAGACTGTGTGGAGTAGATTTAAACCAATAATTTCTAATTAGAAGCAATCACATTTATAGAAAAAGTCCAATAACAAAAGTGTTCTAGAAATATATCTTAACTTAGAATTACCATTGCCAGAATAGAACTGGGAATATTGCCCCCTGAAGGGCAGTTATTGTGTATCCCCAAAATTTAGCTATCTGGTATTAATAATTAAACTCTGATTCAGGTGTATGACAATATAGATCATCATTAGCCTTCTGTACAGTGTATAATAATGGGACATAAGTGGAATTGGACAAAATTCCCCTGATCTTTCCCCAGTCCACATAGCCTGAATCATACTCAATTTTCATTTGCTTTTGAAAAGTCACTTTCTAGTCCCTTTTCTCTGAGGAGTTGCACTACAAAGTGCAAAGCAACACAAACCAATTGTTCAGTCTGAAAGCAAAAGACAGCTGCACCCCACCTCTGGGACAGTACACTGTAACCTATGGCATTGCCTTGACCCTCAACAGCTATAAGTCAGAGCAATTTCATCGAAGTTACTGGCTAAACTTTCATCAGATTAAAGTCAGTTAGAATTAAAGTATTCTGGCACATGTCTTAACGAATAGCTTCACTAACCCAGCTTGACCTTCAGAGCATCAGCCGTGTATATGGCAGTGTGATAAACATCAAGGGGATGGGAAATAGATACCTCAAACACTCATTTCATAGTCTACCACGGTATCACTTCCAGGAGAGATGGAGAGAGTCTTTTATCAGGGTTTAGATAAGGTCAGGAAGATGGCATAGGTTGGGTGTTTTCAGAATTTCATTTCCCCTTTTTGCTTTCTACTTAGAGTCCATAATTTGGATTTACCAGGTTTGCTAAGTCTCAATCCTTCTTCCTGCTAAGATGCTCAAAATCCAGAGAGGAGAGAAGATAGGGAGAAGAGAGGAATAAAAGGAAATACTTGCAGCTCCACAGCTAATCCCACCATGATGTTGAATATTCATAAGAAATGAGCTAAAAGCCCATGTTGCTGTTACCTGTACATTCCTATATCCTTCTACATAAAATGATCATCGATACATACTAGAAGAACCTCAGTCTGATTGTTGTACTTAACCAACAGCAGGACTTGCTCAGACTTTGATTCTCAAGTGAATTCTTGGGGGCCAGTGTAGAATTCCAGTGCTCTGTGCAATTACACCAAGGCTCGTGGTAATTCCTAGTAAGTCTCTAGAATTGCAGTCTCATGCCTGTAAATTACTCCCAAGGCTCCGACATTCCGCTGCTTTTCAAGACATATGGCACCTATCTGATGCTTCTCAGCTTTCGTACAATCAAGAAAGCTGATCACCTCTTCAGTATCCTATTTCTTTGTAAATGTGTTTTATTCCCAAGGGATGTGCTTCTTCAAGAAGAAGATGGAAAAAAAATTGTCTTTAGTAGGTGGTCAGGAAAAAAACATGGTTTATGTGTGTCAAGCAAGGGATACCTTTCCTTTAATTTGGCCAGACTGAAGCAGGAACACACAGGTGCTTAGGCACTGATACAACAGTGCCAGCATCTGAAGTGCTAGCATTGGAGAGGATGTTTCATGGGTAAGCAGCTACATTAAAAGCTTTATAAGCAATCCTCTTTGTGCATAGCCATAGTCAGTCTGGGCTTCTGCCAGGCCTACATGCAAGATCACAAGGACTATGTCAGCGCAGACCAATTCCAAAATGTATACCAAAATCATATTATAGTTAGACAGCAATAGAACCACTGGCTATGGTTGATGGGCCATAGAGAATGCAAATCCCCCTCCTTTAAAAGGAGAAAAATCCAGTGGATGAGCAGTTACTTCCCCCTCCAGTGAGTATTTAGCTGTGCCCTTGCCTCACCACTGGATTCATCAACCTGTGTTCTATCCAATTATGCCACTTAAGTGATTATATCCTCTCTGCTCCCTGCAGGTCATCAGTCACTGATTAGCTCCAAGACTGCAGCCAGGGACAGTCTGTATGACCGCCTATTCCCTACCTTTCTGTAACATACACAAAAAAAAGCCTAACAAAAGCTGAGCATAATAAACATCTTAAAACATGAATTCTGTGCCTAAAAATGGTCTGAATAACATGCTACAGACCTTCATATGCCCTTAAGCTTAAGGTGAAATTTAAACCATTAGAGTGAATTTCCTCCAACATAGCACATGTTTTTAACCAATAAAATCAAGATGTCATATTCCTGGCTCTCTCTGCTACTTCAAATGAGAAGCACATACGTTATATAAGATTAAATCACCAATTCTTAGAGAGGCATAGTGTGGTATCTAAGCACAGTGTATGAAGGATAAGGTGAAAGTCTAGAGATAATTATGTAATGGAAGCTTCAGTATAAATGGTTCACACACCAAAATAGCAATGACCAAGAAAGGACAATCAGTGTTGTCATATTTAAAATAGTAAAAGAAATATACAGGAATATTATATATCTTTTGTTATAATTGTGAATCAATGTCATTTATATAACCTCAAGGAAATTCACAGTGCTTTAATTTACATAAAAGACCAGTAAGTTTCCAAATAAAAAGAAGGTTCTTAGAAAACCCGATACAGCGATACTGCTAGGTTTGTCAAAGTGGCAGCATGTCAGAGGTGCCGAGATACTGTAGTGAAGGACAGACGGGCAAGTAGGCAAAGAGATGCTTACTTGGGGAGAAACACTCATTAGTTAATAAATGTACCTGATATGATTTGAGAATAACTACTGAAACAATCCATCAGCTCCTTATCAAAGGCTGACGCAGAATTCAGCTCCACTCTTTTTCCGCATCTCTTAACATGTTTAAAAATCAGACAAGTACTTGCTGAACTGAGGCTCGGTAAGGGTGTCAATTAACCTACAAGGCTGTTATTTAATGCTCAGAGCAGAGAGGCAAAACTTGAAAGTCTGATGCATACAAGGGCAGAAGGAAATGTTCAGGACTGTTCTTCTATGAAGTCCAGCAGAGTGAGCTGAATTAAACCTGCATGCAACTGCGCCCATTAAAGCAGGGGGAAGCTGAAGATGCCACCTCTTCATTTCTTTAAATCAGTTGAATAAATCAGATTTTCTTCATGAATTTCTTCTCCTCACTCTCCTCTATTTTCTTTTTCTTTCAGTTAGTGAAGACATTTGAAACAACTTAATTTTAATTCTAAAGTAGGTCAAATAATACCTGCACCACAGTTAATCCCCAAGCATGATACGACTGAAGCCTATAAGAGTGTCTGCCTTCAAATGCCTGCCATAAATCATAGCCTTTGTATACTTTCCTCATTGTCAAAAAGTTCTGGAGATAAGTATTTTGGAAGGTTGTGGCTCATATTCAATCTGTCATTCAAGAAAATGTAGCTATAATTGTGGTTCATAAAAGAAACCAGAACTGTTTCTAAGAGGGTGGTCTGTTTTACTGCTACTTCAAATTCACACACTTAAACTCATTCCAAGAGTATAAGAGAGCTGGAAAGGTTTCTGTAAAGGATATTAGAAGAGTTTAGGAAGTCTCTTCACAATTGGTTAGAGATCCATTTCATTCAAATATTAATCAGACAATCAGCAAAGACTTTAAAGGATTTTACAGAAGATGAGAGATGAGAGATTAGAGTCTGGCCCTGTGGATCTCTATTGCTTGTAAGCAGAAAGCACTTGTTCTTTTTTTATAATAAATATCATTACCATTCTTTTCCTTTAAAGACTTTTCCCTTTAATAAGAGGGTAAGTAGGCAAAACCTTCCTCCCCTCTAGTGATCACTGGCCCCATGTGCTGTAGTCACAAATAGATGTGTTTGTAAAAGCCTACATAAGAAAATGGGTGAGAAAGAAAAAGTGCATAGAGTAAAAGAGGAGATAATCTGCATGCCAGAGAATTAATTGTAGAGCTCATGCCATCCCGTGCCTATGGCTGAATTATGTAGCACTCAAAAGTCCTTAAATACAAAAACATGAACGTAGAGATGCTAATTCCCTGCTACGTTGAATGCAGTTATGAGTAGCTGAGCTTGACCCTCCAGCTGGTCATTCTTCCATAGACACTTCAAGTTTGGACAGTCAGTGGAGCTGATGCTGGGGTGGGGATTTTGCCTGTCAGGAACATTATGCGCAACTCTCTGGAGCATGGAATTAAGCTTTTTGACAGGTTTCAGTGAGTGCATCTTGCCAAATGTAAAAACATCTTCCTGCTACTCTATCTCTTGGTGTTTATATTGCATTCGGTAGGGAAGTCCCCATTTGTGACCCGATTTAAGTAAGGCAAAGGGCAAGAGGTAAAACAGCCAGACACAGTGATTTGACCAAAGGTCAGTGACCAAGTGAGGACTTCTCAGTGTCTTCAGCGAGAAAGCAGGTAGATGTGCCCTCTGCAGTTGATCATGCTGCTTTCCTAAGTAATTCTTGTTGCAAGCTGTGTTTTCCCTGCCATTCTGGGGACATTAACACTGCGGATCCCAGCACACAACAAAGTTTTTTGGGAGATCACTGGGGAAAGGGAACAAAAAGCCTTTCCAAGACAGTAATTGTAGCTGCACATCGGTTTTACTGTTGTCGCTGAACTCCCAGCCCCAGGGAAGGAGTGGTCCTTAAATTTGTCCATTTACTGATCCCATATGCCATCTCTATTGCAGATTGAAAGTTCCCAGGGGCATTCCCTGAGAGTGTGGCAGGTTATTGTCTGTGTAGGACTTGTTTCTCTCCTGATGCCTGATTCCTGCAGCAGTTCTACAGCGCAAAGGCTCTCTGTGAAAGCAGAGGAGCAGGTAGAGTGGGTCCAAGCAGGAATCATCACTTTGGCAAAGAACATAATTGCTGATCAGAAAAGGATTAGGGCTCTTTGGTAAAGTCTGAGCAAGTAGCACAAGCAGGTACGACAGTGGTTTAGCATTTGAAGTGTGCTGGTATGCAGCTGGCAGGAGAATCCTAACAGCAATGTCACCATTTTGATCAGCTCTGAGAAATAACAGCTGTGGTATTGCATCAGCTGAGCACAGAGAATGGCTACTAGAAACTCCTGAAGCCTTTCACTCCTTGGATAAATGCAGCAGCAGCAATAGGTACAGCTAAAGCACCCGGTTGCTTTTAATACAGATGCAACCTGCCCCTTCCATTGATAATTAATTCAGTTGAACTGTGGCCCTAAGGAAACCATAAGGCTATGGTTGTTTCTGCTTCAACAAAGAGCAAACGAGGGGGAAGAATTCTAAAGAGAGAAGCAAAAGAGCCTCATGCACAAGGAGGACTTGTGAAAGGAGAAGCAGCACCAAATTTCCAGATGTTTCTGACATTTTCTAGAAGATAGAGGCAGAAGAAAGCCACATGATTTGTTAGCTAAAGAGCAGGTTTTGCTCTGTAATATGCTTGCCCATATGCTGCCCATATCAATACTATTCTCATCTCAAAGAGCAGCCCAGTTACCATAGTTTCTTGTTTAGTGTAAAACTCAAGGAGAATTTTGTCAAGAAGATAAAATCAACTCATGCTTTGTTTTTTCTGCTTGTCCCAGCTAGAGCTGCTCAGTACAGGCATGGCTGTCAGAGGATATCCAAAAAAGATCCCCATTTTCAACACTGTTCAGGCTGTCTTTTGGCTTACTGCTGTATACAATAATAGCAATGCTGCCGATATTAGTTCATGCTATTTTACCCCTCATTTGGAGTAGAAGCAAGTTAACTCTAGACTAGACCTGGAGACAAACCTAGGCAAAGCAGGCTCTCAAGGCATCTGGACTTGGGAGGAAAGTTAAGCCCTGAGCCACAGATTCAGCCTAGATTTCAGGTAGTTGTTTTGTGAAAGATGTTCCCATCCTTTCCTCTTGTTGCTTCCTCAGAGAAACAAATCCTAGCTGCTGATTCCACTCAGTTCCTAGTTCTCTGCCCCATAAATCCCTGCTCTGTGCCTACACTAAGCTAGCATGCACCCATAGCACTGATGAGAAGCTTTACAAGAGAGAGAATTTCTTTTTTATAGGTCAAGCGCTTCCCAGGGCTGGTGATAATGTTAATTATGGAGGTAGCACAGAAGTATGGGGCTCAGGTCCCTTAAAGACCTGTATGGGTCTATTGTATAGAACTCTGCTGACAGTTATTAAGCCAAGGAGAAACATGGTGATCGTAAGCATTGTGAGAGGTTTTTTAAAGAAACATAAATAATTTTTAGAAACTTATATAAATCTATACATAGCTTTTACTTATCTCAATGTGGAACAATGTGCTGCACTCTGGATCTTGTAGATGGGAGAAAGTCCCATAAAAATGCTGTAACAGAGGGAAGGAGGATCAGGGATTGAGCCTAGAGACAAGGGAAAGAGACATTTTCACTTGTGATCTGGTGAACATGATGGAAAATAAAATCTCGGCAGCTTTCATCAGTTGTTGCACTTTGCAGCATAAACCTGAAAGAAAGTTTTGTAAGTTCATTGCAGAGCAAGGGATCCCAGTACTATACCCTGACTTCAGGCTGTGCATAGCCTATTGAAATTCTTGACAATAGCCACAGCCAGCTCTGACATGAGTCATGTCTTTATTTCTGTTTACTTTAGTATTGTCTGAATTGCCACAGGGAGTTAGAAGGTGATAGCGGTTAATGCAGGACTTCCAGATGCTCAGAGCCAGGGAGCAGTCTGCAGGAGATAACCCCTTGCTGTTCAGGCCTGGGCACAAGGCATGCTTCACCTTCTATAGTCAGGCATTAGAGGGGTGGGGAATTGTCTTTCCAAAACAGCAAGGACAGAAAGACAGCTATTAAATGCTCTTTGATGGTGAAGCTTTTCAAACAAGCACTTTTGAGAAGTGTCTGTGGACAGTATCGGTAATGTCATATTGATACTGAAGAAGGAGAGATTTTAATACATTGTCCAGATTTAGGTATAAATCTTACAGCAGCTCCACGACTGCTCTCAATTTTCGTCATATCCATGGAGCTGTTTGTCCTGGTTCATGCTGGGGATGCAGGTGTGGGGAGGCAGTATAGGTAGTCAGGAAGGCACTGTGCTCCCCCAGCATAGCTTTGCATTGCACCTCACCATCCTGCACACACAGCAGATGCATCCCAGCATAGCCTCAGAGGGCTGCCACTGCTCAGCCACAACATGCTGGATCCAACCCTGGCTTTGTTTATGAGGAATCACGGTCCCATATACCTCCCAGGAAATGGTCCCAAGTCCTCAGTAGATGTTGGTTTTATTAGCAGCTGGACTCCATTCTGATGGCTACTTTTCTGATCAAATTACAGTGCAGAGAAGGAGGAATGTGTACATGTGGCCATCTTCATGTCTTGAGGGCTTATAAGCCTGGGTAGACTTCTTTGTTTTCTCTGTTTCCATTGTATAAACCAGAAATATATTTCAGTGGGGTTACACAAGAGGAGAGAGTCTGCTGTATATTGCAGATTTGCCCTGAATGATGTTTATGGGGCATAGAAGTGATACTGGTGTGATTTAAGCGTTCCTAGCACCACACAGAAAAAAGCATGTACTGCAGACAGGGTGATGAGACTGCAGATTGGCAAGATGCAGCCTGTTTGAAATGGTCAGGTCTTTTACTGTCAATGAGTGTTCTATGCACGCCTTTCTCCTCTCCCACCCCCACCCCGAGCCTTACTGAGAAGATTTATTGAATGAGAGATTGCACATTACAATTCTGCAGCCTTTCCAGAATCCACTGCTCAATGATATGAGGTATATCTCTATATTAGATTTGTAACAAAAACAACAGAATGCTACTGCATTTTAAATGCAAATCTAATCTAGTAGTTTACAGTTTGTTGTGCCACCCAGTGAAGTTATTTATAACATACAGCGCATTTTTAATTATCCTAGAAGAATTCTTCTTTTACAGGACCCAAGGGGGGTTAATGTAAAAACTGCCTTAAAGATTTGCTGTTCAGTGGCATACAACAATTAATTTTATCTTAATCGACCAATTAGAGTTAATGGATGGAAGAACATATTTAAGAGGCATTGTCTGTTTTGCCAAGACCCCTCTTAAAGAGCTTATAAAAGGACCCTTTCATTTGAGTAATTGGCTGGATTAATTAGATGCTATCCTTCAAAGGCCTAGAGCAAGCAGATTTAGACCTATCATCAGTGAACACCTTTTGGTGTTCTGTCTGACTCATGCTACACCAGCTTTATCAGTATCACAGCGATGTCCTCAGACTTCTTTTTCTCAGAAGAAATACAGCCAGGTACTGATGAACAGAGACAAGTGATAGTTGCTTGGATTTGTGTTCAGCAGTCTCCATCCAGCCATTCTCAGCTGTCTCAAATTAAATACCTCTTCAGTCTGATGGCAGTTTGTCCTTATGTCTTGAATACATTTAGTAAATTTGAGCCAAAAACTTGGGTGTTAACGCACTACATCTCCCTGATGGGCCCTCTAGGCAGGTGGACCTATTCAAGAATAGCTAGTTTGGTGTTCCTGATTAAAGTTCTTAGTGAGGCTTGTTGACCTTCTTACATTTTAGGTATCAGACTGCATTCTTAATTCTGAGAGTTGGCTAGAAGAGCTCAGAAAGGTCTCTTCCTCAGCACACATGCCTTCAGAAGTAATGGACTGCATACAGAACAATACATCTTTGAAGTCAAATCTTCTGGTCCTTAAATAGATAAGGACAATATGTGAGCTAAAACTGAGCACCTCAAAATCTTTCCTTTAAACTTTCTGCTTTCACGTTGTCAGGCTTAAAAAATCCAGACAATAGCAGTGAAATAAAAACACATCACAGTGAATACACTCAGGGTAAAGAGCCACAGTGAGAGTGACGTATAGTAAGATGACAAAAATGTAAAAACATGTTTTAAACTCTGCTGGACAAACAATTTATCTTGCCATTTGATTGCAGTTCTAAGGAAAAATACTGCTTCAGTGGCTGCAAGAGAAATAAAATACGTGTGCCTAACTGAAAAGTCCAAGGAAAAAAAACCCACAAAACAAAGGAATTCTGTAGTTCCCAACATTTTTTCTGATTGTTTCATTTGCAAGTAAAAAAAAAAAAATATAGATACTGAAGTAAGTTCTGAACTAAAACATACTTTTGAATTGCAGAATTAAGATGGTTTTGATTTTCCAGAATTATTGGGAAGGGAGAATTAATTAATATATTAATCCCAGCCAAATGTCACAAATCTATGCAATTTTTAATCATGCCAAGACTGATTTTTCAACTAAAAAAGCCTCAGCCAAGCAAAACTGCAGCCAGCTCTAATTTTAATCTGGGAACTGAAACTGATGTCTTAGGAGACAGAGGAGAGCCACCGAGTACTTTCATTCAGCCCTACTTATTAGCAGTTAAGTTCTGTTTTTCTCCTTCTGGAAATACTCTGCTTTAACAACTGGGTGAATCTCTGAAACACGAGAAAATTCAGTTCACTTGATGTTTCCCCCAAATGTTAGGAAAGAAAAGCCAGATACAAGGTCTTGGTTAGTTTAGAATTCCAGGAGCTCCATTTGTTTTCCTGGTAAGGCTGCAGGGTAGTTGAGTCCCAAATCCGGTATGTGCTTTCAAGTCCAAAGGGAATCCCTGCTGGAAGGACAACCATGAAGATAAGAGGTTTCTTAGTAGTGTCAGTTCCTTTCATATGTCCTCAGATCTCTTTGAAAACTGATAGGAAAAGCTGCCAAACCTCCCTGCCCTTCTGATAGGGAGGTATTTATGCACACCCAGCTTGCAGGAGCTCAGGAACTTTAAAACCCAAGAGACTGGGCACTGCTTTGTTCGGGACTGGTTTTTGTGAGGGGGAGAGAAGCATTCTGGACACAGTCTCCCTCACACTGCCTGAAGTCACTGAACCTTGCAGTACCAGCACTAAGAAGCACTACTACAATGATGCAGAAAAAAGATTATTGCATTTTTCAGTGTTTTCCTACCCACAACCAAATGACAGGACAAGCATATGCTGGCCTGAGAGCAACAGCCAGCTCAGTTTTCAGCTTGTGTTTCGAGGGATCTGCTATCTGAAACTCCCCAACTCTTTCCTAGTAGCAAAATAATGTTGGGGATCTTAGCATGAGGCTAAGACACATTGAGCACAAACTACCACTGCTTCAGAAAGTCTCTGTGGGGGAGATTTAGGCCACGGCTGACCATCTATGAAAATGGCCCTCAAGAGAGAAGGACGTTTTGGTTGATAACAAGAAAGGTTGTATAATCTGTACAAATTCCTTTGTGGCTCTGGCAACACAAATAGCTGGAGTAATGCTGACAGCGGTAGGAGAGGAGTTTGTTAAGTCTCACTCCAGTCAAAAATACTTTGTTCTGGGTTTGTTTTTTTTTTTAATAGGGAATATTACTATTGTCATCTAGACAGGTTTCCTTCTGATCCTAGCTTCACTGCATTTTTCCCCTGGTTTGTTCCCAGACCTGGCTGCATGGGGTTGATAAAGCAGCTAATCCTGCTAGTACAGGGAAATGACAACTCGCCTTCCATCTTAAGAGTCTTGCAGGGCAGCATGGTGTTCATTATGTTGAACTTACTGTGAGTATTTTCCATGGAAAGTATGGAATAACGAACTGGCAATAAAATGAAAATAGAACATAAAGACTCTGGTTCCAAGTTTTAGTGACTAGGTTACACTGCCAAAAATAAACAAAGAAAGAATAATCAGGAACATACCCCTGATCTCTGATCTATGATATGTGCCATGTCATTAGACAGTTTCTTTTTGTGAAATGTATCATCTTTTTCTAACTGGATCCAGAACTCATAGTCAGAAAAACATTGGTAAATGTGTCAGTCGGAAAAGTGACTATATAAGTGGAATCTGGATCAGAAAACGATACTGTGCCAGATGCTCATTTGGGGTACATTGGTATGCTCTGTTGATTTGTACCTCTGAGGATCTGAACAGCTGTTTATGATTCGACTGCCCTGATAATTCAGGCTAGCACCTGAAAATAGAGCAAGCTGAAACATTTTCCAAAAGGGAAAAATTCACAAAAGCATTCTATGTGAACAATATATATGTTTTGAACAAGTTTAAGGGAAACTCCTATATGCTGTAGCCTAAGATATAGAAAACCCAGTCTCTGCTTCTCCCAGGTCTGTTTTTTTGTCGCAGATCACTTTGAATCAATCAGCACTGCGAGTTAGATTCAGAGTTTCTCACAACCCAGTGCCTAAAACACCAGCCATAGGGAGAAAGAAAGACCCACAGGTTTTGGTCTCAAAAATGGACACAGTTCTGCTTCATTCCTAGAATATCTGAAATAATTAATTTTCAGTTTTCTGAGGCTCAAAAATAAATTTCTAAGCTTCAGATGTTGCAGCAAAGAAAAACAGTTGTCTCCTGGTCAAGTCCTCTACAAACTGAACTAAAAGTCCAGATTCTGCAGTAATTAGAGTTTGCCATTCTACACATAGCAGATAAAATACCTTTTTCATCACTGCTATAAGCTGTGAAGTATTTCAGTGTTTGACTTTCAGAGCCTGTGTAAAAGTAAGTGTCTCAGGAAAAGCTGGTGATTCGACTGCCCTGATAATTCAGGCTAGCACCTGAAAATAGAGCAAGCTGAAACATTTTCCAAAAGGGAAAAATTCACAAAAGCATTCTATGTGAACAATATATATGTTTTGAACAAGTTTAAGGGAAACTCCTATATGCTGTAGCCTAAGATATAGAAAACCCAGTCTCTGCTTCTCCCAGGTCTGTTTTTTTGTCGCAGATCACTTTGAATCAATCAGCACTGCGAGTTAGATTCAGAGTTTCTCACAACCCAGTGCCTAAAACACCAGCCATAGGGAGAAAGAAAGACCCACAGGTTTTGGTCTCAAAAATGGACACAGTTCTGCTTCATTCCTAGAATATCTGAAATAATTAATTTTCAGTTTTCTGAGGCTCAAAAATAAATTTCTAAGCTTCAGATGTTGCAGCAAAGAAAAACAGTTGTCTCCTGGTCAAGTCCTCTACAAACTGAACTAAAAGTCCAGATTCTGCAGTAATTAGAGTTTGCCATTCTACACATAGCAGATAAAATACCTTTTTCATCACTGCTTTAAGCTGTGAAGTATTTCAGAGTGTTTGACTTTCAGAGCCTGTGTAAAAGTAAGTGTCTCAGATGAAAAGCTGGGTGAATGGGATGACAATTCAACCAAAAAGCTTCAGGGCATAAAGAGGAGCAATACTATAGCAGGATGCTATTTTAAAAGGTATCTGAGAACTTATCACATAGATAAACATGGCATCACTTGAACCATGAAATCTGTGTGACAGGCCAGGGACTTCAGAGAATGGGACCATGATGGGAAGTTGGGAAGATTTGTTGGGAAGTCTTGGAGCATCCCCTACTTAAAGATACTGATTTTCATTTCAGTGATAAGTGAATGGATTGTTTAGGGCAGAGAACAGTGTACCTGCTGCAAAACATCATGCCACACCATATGGTATAGGGCCAGACAAGATCTCTTCAGAGTGGTTAGTTACCTCTTGACCTCTCACAACCTTTTTTGCCAGTGGCTTCAATGCCACAATTTTTGTAAAGCAACGCCTATCTACAAAGGGGCTGTTGAGCATATCAGTGATTCCCCCATGTCAGTCATGTAGCCAACCCGCTGGGAGTGTGTGAATCCCTCAGGTTACCACATCTCTTACTCTACCAGTGTACATTCATTCCCAGAGTAGGGAGAGAACTAACAGCCATACTTTGATGCAGCAGGCAGAGGGCAGCTGCAAAGAATCACAACAGAAGATGGTAACCCGTCATATCTGGATACTTTCAAATCTGTAAAGAGAGTAGGCAGCTTCACTGCATTTTCCATGGCTCATATGGATACCACCTTTCCTTGCACTGGTCTCCTTTCTGATCCACTGTATGATACAGTGGTCTTCCTGCCCACGGTGCCCTCTGAAAAGTAAACAGCACAAAGTGCTTGCAGAATACACTGCAGAGATAAGCAGGACTGTGCACACACCAGGACACACTGGTGTGTGTATACCCCCCACGGACCCATGGCCTTGTGCAGCCCACATTAAAGCCCAGGCTATGGTGTTAAAACAATTTAAGCTGATCTATTCCACTACTGCCTAGTCCCATCCTCCTTCTTGACCTTGGCCATGTCCTCTTCCTCTACATTGTTCCAGGGGCTTGTTTGACCCCATTCAGACAGCTAAATGGGCAAAACCTATTCGCTTTTCTGGTGCTGAGCTAGTTTCAGGTTGAGGACCCAGGCCATGCACACTAGCTTTATTGGTCAAATGCTAATGGAGGCACAGCCTGACTCTCCATACTACAGCTATGCTGCCAGATCTCTGACTGAAATATACACATACAAAGAGAAAGAGTTTTGCCCCCTGGAAAGTGAACCAATAAATGTGGAGCAAATCCTAAATCTGCCTGCACATAGAACACTTTATTACAGAGATAGAAGAAAGATTAAGTCACAGAAAATTGCTTTACGAGGGCCAGCTCTTGTCTTTTGTATTCCTGCTTCAAGCTGTCATAACTGGGCCATGGCTTCTGGCCACATCATTACACAAGCTCCCTGGGCTGACAGTTCTGATGCCACTTATATTGCTGGCTGCTTTTGCTCACCCCCAGAGCAGAAGGCTGGGCTGCACTTTCCACCCTGGTCTGTTTGCCGAGCTCTCTGCCACATCAGTGAAGCCAATGAGGGTGCCACTTGAAGAATGATGGCAAGAATCAGTGCTAGCTTAGCCTGTGTGGGAGGTGTAAGCACGGGGTCATTTGATCGGGGCAGGGGGGACACGACACAGAGGAACACTCTCAAGCTCTCTCGAGGAATTAGGGAGGCTGTATTTAAAATGCTTCTGAGGCCTGTTCCTCTACACTTATTGCATGGGGTGCTGTTTCATAACAGAGCTCATTCTTCATCTTTTCTTGTTCCTTTGCGGTTTATAAGGCATATGTTACTCCTCTTACTCCTAGGTCAGGAAGTCTGCCACAAATTGTCTGTCTGTCTAGGCATTTAGACTTGTTTGTTGCCTTTATACTTGCAGCAGAGGGAAGTTCTAGTCCCCACTTAAAGAGACTCCCTGATACCTCTAACATACAAGCATTAAGGTTTCAAGCTTTGCGACTTTTTTTATGTCGGTGTTCCAGTTCTGGAGCTGAACAATGAAGATACAGGAGTGCTAAACATCTCATTTCAAGCAACAAGGTTTTGTGTACCTGTGTCATTGTTGTAATCTACCTGCCATTTGAGTGCCACGAAAAATTCTCTTTCCACTTTCTATTAAAATCTGATGTCAAGCAAGCCATCTCAATCATCTCATCCAGATCAAAATAGATAGTATTTTTTTACTTTCTCACATTGCTCTAGCAACTTTGATGGTCTTGGCTGTTTCAAGGCAAATGTAGAATGCGGATCTTAGGGCTTGAATTTGAAAGGAATAGGCTGATAGGTTTACAGTATTTTGTCCTGAAAATGTTAAATACCACTTTGGGTCCCCACCCAAATCAAAATTCTTGGGTTTAAAATTAGCACCTGAATGTCATCCTAGAAATCCACTTCATTATGGCTTTTTTCCCATAAAGTTTACTTTTGGGGTCCATAAAGTTTACTTTTGGGATCCATTAATAATTTGGAACCTTAAAATCATTCATCAAGCCTCAGAAAGCCTGACAGAGTCCAACCAAATTATTGTTTTGATTTATTGTAAGTTGAAGCCAGTCCTGTATACATGTATGCAATCCTGCATGGGAGCTACTGGTTCGTTCTTTCTTTTTCTGTAGAGTTGGAAGCCTGGGATGCAGTTTGACACCTTATCAGCATCCACTGTTCCTATACCTCTCCCTTAACTCCCTTCTAACCTCAGTACCATTCTCAGCCTGAGGCACACGTCAAATGAAGGGCTTATGCCGAGTTACTGCAAGGTTAATTCTTTGATTGCAGGACAGAAATATGTAAAGCACTGTGAGATCCCCTTGCCAGCTGCTACTGAAGGCACTCACACTGCACCCTTGGGCACTTTTGTACTGCTGGATATGAAAGACTGATGTTACTGCATTGAAAGGGACACCTTAAAGCCATACATTACAAGTGTCACTTCCACTTTGGAAATGGCAATTACAAATCATGGGTGTCCTACTGTTCCTAATACCACTTTTGAAATTCCATGTTCTGCCCTTTTTCCCCCATGTGCATAACCAACTGTTGTTCTACTTATGCACGAATGAAATTGAAATCAGTAATGCTATAACAATGCTTAGAGATAATTCTCTTATTTGGACACATTATCATGCAAGGTGTTTGTAACTTCACTTCTAAGTAAGGCAGTACTTGTGACAAATTCATATATTGTCTGAGTATCGTAGCAGATTCAGACTTTGTGAAGTATTTGTGGTGTGTTACTGCTACTTCTCCTAATTTAAGAATAAAATCTGTTTTTTTAAAAGAAAGAAAAGAAAAACTGAAAACTGTCATTACCTGCTTTGGACGTATCATTTTCTCTGTTACCTAAAAGGCTTTAGGAATACTAATTTTAATACTTTTCCCGACACAACTCTAAAAAAATCAAAGAATGTTTCCCACCACAAAACCAAGCCCACTCTCTTCCACCAGTTCTCCTGTCTTTTGGAAGCAGGTGCCAAGAATTCAGATTTCTATTAATAAGTAGATCACTAAAAATTCTGGCTGCAGCAAATGATGATTGATTCAAGTTCAGTTTTGTGTTTGCGTTTCACTGACACCATTTCCAAGCTGGCATCCTCCTTTGAGTTTTCACTTCTGTTATCACTTAAGAATTATGCTAAGATGGATCTTCTGAAAGGATTATAATGAGTTGGATCCATTCGCTGCTGTAATGATCACATTTGCCTAATTGACACCTAATCACATCTCAGTCCAGGCTAGATTCCAGAATCAATAGTGTAGTCCCCGCTGTACTCTGAGTTTCAGGACTGTATGTGCAAAAGTACAGAGCAGCTGCTGTATTGTACAAACCTAAAGACATGAAGGAACAGGACTTGTAAAGATACTCTAGTTCTGTGTAGCTCAGTGTAGTCAATAACCTCCTTGTGCAGCCACGAAACACATTTGGACCCTGATTCTTACCTATTTAAAACTTTAAAACTCTTTATTATGCTTGTAAGACAGCAGAACCAGTCCACCAACACTGAGCATCTCCAGGAGAGCCCACTGTGGGTTACAAACATGCCTTTGTTCTGCGTAGCTCCATTTGCGAAACTCCCACAGAATGATTTATGCAGACCTTTTTCTGAAGTGTCTATCTGCAATTCTTTTATAAATTGCAATTCCTTGGGCAAGTAGCACTGCCTAAATCTTCCATTGTTGGTGTTCTTCTCCAGTGTGTGCCTTTGTGTGAAAATCATGCCAGCTTGGCTGCTTGAAAGCAACTGAGAGCCTATAACTCAAGAACCACCACCCCCAGCAGAAAACAGCAACACTAGCAAACATGACTGTTAAATGCTTCCAGGTAGATTTCTGTATCTCAGCTTGGCTGTGACAATGTAAACATTACTCTGTGCCTTAACTTAAACAAGCATGGACATGATCCTGTGCGTACCCATCCCTCTTTGATGTAAGGACTGGACCATAATAGTGAAATCCTTTTTAGTTTGCAGTCAACAGGAAGAACAGAAGCAAAAGTGTGCCCCAAGGGAGATGGACAGGGCAGTTCTGTTTTAGACGCTGGTAGGGATCTGCAGTATCCAAAGCCTTCAGTCTTACCAGTATTTTAAACATGACATTGCTCTGGGATTAACTACTTTACACAAATGACAGCCGAAGCACAAAGAAGTTAAAGAAACATGCCGAAGATAATAACAAAGAATTTGTAGTAGGGCAAGGGTTTCAGCTTTGCTTCCCAGATAATGGTATCCCACAGAGGTGTACTTCTCATACTCTGAGATGACCATCAGGTGACTAACTGAAGGTCACTTCTTACAGGAGATATCTTTTAATTCTCCTTGTTAATGCAGTTCTAGGTGGTTGGCTTATTCTGTCACCGATTTATGAGAGGAATAAGTCTTACGGAGGGTTCAGAGTGAAATCAGAGGGTTTTATTCTGCTCAGAGATCACAAGTATAAATATAAAGTGACTCCACTAAAGTCAGGGTGAATTTCTCCCAGTTTTACACCACTGTATCCAAAGTCAGACTGTCACTAAGATAAGTCATTTTACAGAGGAGAATAGGGAAAAGTGCTGAGTGGCTTCATTGTCAGAGGCCATTTGTGCTGTGACTGGAGGTTGCTCAGCAAATCACTTGAAACCCATCCTGATAATTAGTGGATGTTTTCCTTGTTTCCTTGTTATCTTCTGTCCCTTGACAGATGTGCAGTATGGAAAGTTTCAGCATGATGCAGATGTATGTCCTGCACGGTCTGGAAAGGAAGAAGAGTTTCACGGCACAAAACGGAAACTTCTGTCACTGCCAAGCACTTGGGTCTTCATTTTGCCCCTCTCAGTTCAGATTTCCAAGCATTGCAAGGATTCAACATAGCAAAAGGTTACCAGAGATGGGGAACAATAGGGTGCTGGAGAACAACAGGGCTGTGAGCTAGCAAGGGAAAGAAGAAAAAGAGAAGCATAAGAAGAGCTGTGCTGATGCCTTAAGGAAAACCTCTGCTGGTGCTGTTGGATAGAAAAGTTCTGGGTGCCTGTGAAGCTAATGATTTAATGAAAGTAAAAGCTCTGTGGTGGCTGACATGCGATGTAAATAATGTGCTCAACGGAGTCTATAAAGGGCAGAGCTGCCTTTAATAACCTATTATGTATTATCAGCCGCCCCATTGTACCTTCTGGCATGGTGGGGCGTTGGGTGCGGTGCAGCCGAGCGTCAGCCCTCACTAGTTCATTGCCAGGTCATCTCTGGGGAGGAAGTGTTCCCTGTTTACAGGAAATGCAGGACAAGGGCCGGAGGGCCAGGCTGAGCACAAGCTGAGGCCACCACAGCTTACCGCCTCTCCGGCATGCCTGGGAGAGCAGGGAGGGGGTGTGCCACTTGTCCGAGGCCCAAGGACGCTGTATTTTGTTTTCAGGCATGTCCAGCTTTTACTGTTGCTTTGTTTTTTCTAGTGGTTTAAAGCCGCAGGATTGGGGAGGGGAATGGTGCACCCCGGGGTCCATGTGGCTGAGCCTGAAACATGGATTGGCTGTGCAGATTTGTGCAGGTGCCTCAAAGCAAGAGCAGCCCATCCATCCCAGCACATCTGGGACATGGCTAGTGAAACCTCACTGTCAGTTTTTTTCTTATCCCTCCTCTACTTATACTGCCCCAGGCTAGGCCAGAGGGTGGTCCCTGAGATGGAGCCCAAACCCCCGTATGCTCCTCACTGCCTGCACTCCCTTTCAGAACTAGACCTGCACCAGCACCATTGTTCTGTGAGCACCTCCAGGAGCAGTGGTTGAAGGTGGGAGAGTTTTGTCCCTAAAGTTGTTCAGAACAAAGCAAAAGCCTTACGTACCTGACCAAAAATCCTCTTCCCCTCTCCTATATCCTGCACCACACCAATGCAAGAAAGAGCAAAATTCAAACTGAAACATTTGTGGCATGAGGAAGAACTCCTTTCTGGCCTTGGCGGGCAAACAGCTTGTGCCTCAGAGCGTGAAATGTGATTATCCCTGTGTTACCTTGCCTTGTCAGGCTACATATGTTATTAGCAGACATCATGTCTTTCCTGCCCTTTTCAGACTTCAGCTGCAATATTTGCCTTGATGATCTGCCATAACAGGCAACTGACTGGCTAAACACATGCTGCACTAATAGGCATTTCCTTTTATTGGCTTTAAATGCATTTGGACTTTAATTTCCTTCAGTAATGAGCCTTCCTTTTGCAGAATGAATTAAAAAAGTCATTTACAAATGGATACAAGAAAATAAATAATCAGTTTTAATAAAACAGGGTCATTCAGCACCCCATTGTCTCTCCCAATTACCATCACTGCATGAAGTTCATATGATTTTAATTTTTTGCAATAAGGATGTCACTGAGAAAGACAGAGTTTGAACCAGTAACTGCTGGGCATGTGACTTCAAATAAAGCCAGGGATAGGGATACTGCATGTAGAAAAAAGTTGCATTCAATCCATATGGTCCAATAATAGAGGGGCGGTTTGGGGTGGGGGGGTTTCCCCTCCCCACTGGAGGGGATTTCATATATGCGGGCTTTGCATAACCCAACTGTGTCCAGGTGAGATTCTGGTCTCCCTCTTGCCTCCAGTACATTATATCCAGTTATGAGCTAAGATCCCTATGACAGAGAAGTCAGAATGGGCATAGGCTGGGGTCTGTGCATGGGAAAGTTATGGCAGCAGTTTACTAGTAATTTGTAAACTGAGCATATCTGATTCTGAGTTGATGTGTGAAGCTCATCACGACTCAGTTGGCTTCAGGGAGGTTATACTTGTAGAGGATGTACCCCACGGAGAGAGAATAACTGTTTGTACCTTCCTAGGTAGTTCCTACAAACCTGCTTTGCTGACTCAGGGCAAATAATTGCCAATGCAATCACCAATACACACAGAAAAATATTTAGGGTCATAACTGACATTCATTTCAGAGCTTTGGTGGATCCAGGCCTAAGTGACCTCAATAGCACTGCCTCTCTTTAGCAAAGAATTGAAAGAATTGTCTTTTAGCAATCCAGAACTGTGGTTTTACTAATGAATGGATGAAACATCCTAGGCAAAAAGACATTATTTCCCCCACAAAAGGCAGAGCAGAAGTAAGCATTTACCGCAGAAACCCAGAGAGTTCACTTACTTACTTCCTATACCCACTATGTGGAAACAGTGAATATGGTGAGCCATGTGTTGATAATTACTGGCAAAACCAGCTTTTAATAGCAGTTGTTCCATTGTAGGAATGGAACCAAGGATGTGGTTTCTAGCCTCTTCTACTGCTTTCTTCATCTTGTGGTGACATTTTGGACCAAATACTGCTTTGATCTTTACTTGCAGGCACTTTTGAAACCATAAGAAATTTTCAGGAAATAAATCAGGGGGCTCTTTGGCCCTTCAAGTATGTTGGCGGTAATTAAGTTGCATCATCTAATTTGCAGTTTGCAACAGATGCAAAGAAAAGAAATTAGCAGGATCTGTAGAAAAAAAGGTTCTGTCCTTTTTTTTCTTTTTTTTTTCCCCCCAAATCCTAGTAAAGATAGTGTCAAATATTCTTCTTTCTCTATCCTGGCACTGACTGGGGATGTAGAGTGAAAGACAACAGGGAGGCAGCAGGGAGGTAATCCAGTTGTCATTAACTGAATGCTGCCACAATGGTTAAAACCTGAGCACATCCTGGACTCTGTTTCTGGAAATCATTAAGCAAGGTATCCTTTGCCTGACCTCTGAGTATTAGTAGCCTGGATCATCCTTTACACTGTATATACCCTATGGAGACAAATTATGGGTTCGGTTCAAATATGAACACAGCAGAGGTTCCTCAAGTGCTGCACTTGTTCATACCGTTCTTTAGACTGAAAGTATGTTGAAACCTACTTCCAAAAGAAACCAGTTTACTCCAAGGAAGCTAACTCATGCTGGCTGGTGATGGTGTGTTACACTCCTGTGATTAATGATAAGCCACCCAGTGTCTTTCTCCAGAAACTGCATTTTAGAATACTGAAATCCAATTTTAGAAGTCTCCTGTCCCTGAAGTGCGGGAGTGGGATTGAGAATAAAGGAGGTGCTCAGGAGCTGGGATGGGGGAATCTGGATGTCCTCACTGGCCACATCACGCTTGCTTTGCCCTGGAGATGGGTCCAGTCACAAGAGTCTCCCACTGGCCTGCTCCCTCCCATATGATTAACATGGGGGGAATCACTGTGGCACTAAAACTGCACAACATCTGAACCCTACACAAATGCTCACTGCTTCAGGGAGATGCTGAATTGCTTTTGACTGACCAACAAATTTCTAGCATACTTACACTGTCTGAGCAGGTTCAGTTGCAAGGCAGAAATATGTTGTAAGTCTGTCCCAACTCACATGATCATACCTTATGGACACTGTGATGGGTCTGCTGCACTGGCATTTGAAGGGACATTGCCAGCACATCTTAACAGCCTAACCAGCTGCATTTCAGATGTATAAAGAGCCATTTGATGGAAAGGATGGATACTCCACAGGTATCATAAAGCATAACTAAGAGCTCCAGGGATACATTAATATAAATACCTTACAGGAAAGAGCACTCCCCTTCTCCCCTCATGATCACTGCTGGAGCATAGACCATGAAGCAGAAGGCAAGCGAGATTTATGAGCCTTTCTTTAGGATGCATCACTTGACGTACAGATTCATTGAAACAAACTGCAGGCAATCTGACCCTTACTGGTACAGAGGACTTACATCACCTAGTGGAAATGACAGGCCTTAAGTTTAGATTTCCACCAACTCAGCTTTTTTCTTTTTTTTTGGGGGGGGGAGGGCAGTTCGTGACTCTAAAGGAGGAAACGACATCATTTGTGTGTGCGGCCAAGAGATGAGCATACAGCCAAGGGCATTTGTGTTGTTATGCAAACAAAAATACATGGTCTTCCTAGGCCTTTATTATAATAACCTTGGTTGGGTATTTTTGCCACTGCTAAATCCCCCAGTTAAATTCTTACATCTCACTAATGCTGACTGAATAACTTCTAAAAATCCTAAAGAATTGATGTGATCATAGCTGAGGAATGGGGTAGAATTTGCAAGGTCATTTGAAGGATAGGTGTGGAATTAAAAGAAGGGCAAGTATCTCTTTGAGAATTGCACATTCAAGCTAGACAAAATACAGTATTTGTCAGTCTGTGAATCATGTTCTATGAGCTCTCACACCTGTTGTGTATCTCCACAGTGCTCCCTCCCTTCCCATGCACATACTATCTGTGCTCAGACTTGTCCCAACCTGTGCTATGGAGGGATCATAGGTAGTAGAGACTTGTGTCTTGACTTTATTAACAAAGGATCTAGTGCTATTACAATTATCAGTTCAGCTTCCCTCTCCTTGATAGCTTCATCCTCCGCTCAGTCCACAGATCCTTTTCCTTTGAGGTCAAATGTAAACATCACTATAGGGGCAGGATAACCAGAGAGCCTGTAGACTCCAGAACACCTTTTTCCAGATGTACTAATATGTGTTCACAGGTGAAGGTACATAGATAATTTGTAGAGTGCATCTATACAGCTTCTCCCTACTCTACCTATCAGCAGCTCTGCTAATAGTAATGTAACGGGTGCTAAATAAAAGACTTTTGTTGCACTGCCTCCTCCTGCATTTATTCAGTCAATTTAAGGTTAGACTGTCCCAGAAGGCCCATTGCTTCCTTTGTTGTGCTGGCTAACTCTTGGAATGATTACAGACAATTGCTGGAGGAGCAGCAGATAATGTGTTTGCAATCTGCTCTCATTCAGTCATATCATTGCTACAAGGAAGAGAATTAGTTGGGGATTACCACGTCTATTGAGATACTACCAACTCTGGGACTATTTCTCCCCTTATTCTCCACACCCACACTTTCATTAGCCTTTTCCATTGCATTAAAGTTTATTGCTTGCAGTAAGTTTATTTAGCAGTGCTTTTAATGAGCTGAAGAAAAATATCATTAGCAGAATAAAGAAACACAAGGTTTTGAACATTTATGATGCCTATATATATTAGTATATATAATTATAGATTATAAATGCATAATTATTTAATTATAAATTATATTTTATATAATTATAATGGCTAATTTTATAGAAAATCTTCGCCTTGTTGCAGGTGTAGTTTAAGGTAATGAATTTGGCATGGTGTCATCTTACATGCACTTAGATATGCCCTGTAAGTCACACAAAGTGCCAGGATCCATTTGAACTCTAAGGGATGAAGAGAAAACTGCTGTAGCTGATGAACAACCATGTTGTTTCAATAAACACTGATGTTATTATGGCAGGGCTTTAAAAACACTGGGCTTTGAGGAGGAATAAGAGGGAAAATGAAGGTAAGATATCCTTTTGTGACAGATCTATTTATTTATCCACATTCTCAGACCCATTAGAGGGACATTTTCTTTACAGGAGTCTGACAATAAACTTAGTGGAAGAACAAATAAAACTCTGCTGTGGGTTTTTCCTTGCAATTCAGCACAACAAAATAGTAGTTACTTCCGAAAAAACATTTGTTGACAATCTATGCTGATTATCCACAATGATCAGGAAGGGTTTTTTAACACACTGTGTGTATTTTTGCTGCCCTCAAAAGTATGAGGGTTACAATTATCCACAATGATCAGGAAGGGTTTTTTAACACACTGTGTGTATTTTTGCTGCCCTCAAAAGTACGAGGGTTACTAGACTTGATGGATTCACAGGCAAACCCTACATCCCCAGTGCTGTGGGGATGGCAACACCAAGACATTTTGCCTTTCTTAATTGAGCACTAGGGAACAACCAGGTGGCAGCTGAGGTGAGAAACACTGCAGCGCTGATAGCTCAAGCTACTGTAGGTTCAGTGCAGCAGCTGGTATCAGTTCTGAATAGGTTGTTTGAGAAAAGACAGAAAGTAAGTTCCTAATCAGCTATCAGGGAGTAGCAAGCACTGTCCTGCATGATCTGGATTCAAGGGAAAAAGCAAATGAAATAGCAAGTGACTGGGAGAACAACTAGCAATTTGTTGTGTCCCAGGTTTATGCAAGAAGCAGAGTTTGTAATTCAGACCACTGAGAATTGCTGGTGAGGTGCATGACTACGGTCTTTACTGATCGTGTCTGCAGCTGTACCTGTTCACACTTCACTCCTTCTGTCAAACTCCTCCGCTTGTTCCTGTCCAGTCAAGGTGGCAATCACTAAGAAATTTGGCCTGTATCTCCAGCTGCAATGACCTAATCACAGATTTGGAGGTAGTTTCCCATATTCTGTGATTTTTTTTCAGCATTTCTAGACGCCATTTAATTGTGAAATACAAGGAATTGCTTGGGTTTTCTTATCAGGAACTGCTCAGTCCCTCCTCCACCAGAAACCAAAATGCACTTCCTCTGAAACTCAGCCTCACTTTATATCTTATGACTGTTAATGAATTCTTAGCCTTAACCAGACTTCCTAATAATGCCACTGACATTTGCAGAAGACACTTGGTCATGAAGATATTATGCTGGAGACATCCCATGGGGTCTGTCCAACTTTTTGACTGAGAAAAATCTCATGATCAATAATGTCTACATGCTTTCCTAGCAAAGTTGCAACCTTTGCTGCTCACTCTTTCAAGGAGGGAGGGAGGGCAGAGTCAGGTGTTGTGGTTTAACCCGGCAGGCAGCTAAACACCACACAGCCGTTCATTCACTCCACCCCCACAGTGGGATGAGGGAGAGAATCGGGGGGAAAAAAAAGGCAAAATTCGTGGGTTGAGATAAAGACAGTTTAATAGGACAGAAAAGGAAGGGAAAGTAATAATAATAATGATGATGATGATAAAAAAAGAATATACAAAATAAGCAATCACAATGCAAATTGCTCACCACCAGATGCCCAGCCAGTTCCCAAGCAGCAGTCACCCCCCACCAGCTAACTCCCCCCTTCCCCCAGTTTATACACTGAGCATGACGTCACATGGTATGGAATGTCCCTTTGGCCAGTTGGGGTCAGCTGT